>NW_023046163.1:0-69799 GCF_011762505.2 Arvicanthis niloticus
AAAGGCATCCTGAGAGAGGAGAGAACAATGGGCATCCAGAAAGAGGGGAATACAGAAGGGCATCCGGAATGAGGAGAGAACAGAAGGGCATTCAGAGAGAAGAGAAGAGAGAAGGGAAGCAGAGAGAGGATTGAACATACAGCCATACTGAGGAAGGAGAAGGGAGAAGGGCATTTATGGAGAGGAGAGGTCAGAAGGGCATTCGGAGAGAGGAGAAAACAGAAGGGCAACCAGAAAGAGGAGAGAACAGAAGGGCATCAAGAGAGAGGAGAAGACAGAATGGAATCCAGAGGTAGGAGTGAACAGAAGGGCATCCAGGGGGAGGAGAGAGCAGAAGGGCATCCAGAGAGAGGAGAAGACATTTTGGCTTATGGAGAGAGGAGAGAACAGAAGGGCATCCAGAGAGTGGAGAGAGCAGATTGACATCCAGAGAGAGGAGAAGACAGAAGGGCATCCGGAGAGACGAGAGAGCAGAAAGGCATCCAGAGAAAGGAGAAGGCAGAAGGGAAGCCAGAGAGATGAGATAACAGAAGGGCATAGGGAGAGAGATGAAGACAGAAGGGCATCCAGAGTGAGGAGAGCACAGAAGGGTTTCCAGAAAGATGAATGAACAGAGAGGCATCCAGACAGAGTAGAAGACAGAAGGGCATCTAGAGAGAAGAGAGAAGAGAGAAGAGAACAGCATCCAGCGAGAGGAGAATACAGAGGAGAGAACAGAAGGGCATCCAGAGGGAGGAGAATACAGAAGGGCATCCAGAGAGAGGAGAAGGAAGAAGGGCATCCCAAGTGAGGAGAGAACAAAGGACATCCAGAGAGAGGAGAAGACAGAAGGGCATCCAGAGAGAGGGGAGAACAGAAAGCCATCCAGAGAGAGGAAAAGACAGAAGGGCATATATGGAGATTAGAGTTCTGAAGGGCATCCCAAGAGAGGAGAGACAAAGGGCATCCAGAGAGAGGAGAATACAGAAGGGTATCCGGAGAAAGTAGAGAACAGAAGGGCATCTAGAGAAAGGAAAGAAGAGAAGGGCATCCAGAGAGAGGAGAAGATGAAAAGGGAACACAGAGAGAGGAGAGAACAGAAGGGCATCCAGAGAAAATAGAGGACAGAAGGGCATCCAGAGAAAGGAGAGGAGAGAGGGGCACCAAGAGAGAGGAGACTGAAGAAGGGCATCCAGAGAGAGGAGAGGACAAAAGGGCATCCAGAGAGAGAAGAGGATAGAAGGGCATCTAGAGAGAGGTGAGGACACACGGGAATCCAGAGTGAGTAGAGTAAATAAGGGAATTCAGAGAGAGGAGAAAACAGAAGTTTGTACAGAGAGAGGAGAGAACAGAAGGGCATCAGTAAATAGGAGAAGAGAAGAGTCATCCAGATGGAGAAGAGGACCGATGGACATCCTGAGAGAAGACAGGACAGTAAGGAATTCAGGGAGAGAAGAGAACAGAAGGGCATCCAGAGAGAGGAGAGAACAGAAGGGCATCCAGAGAGAGGAGAGGACAGAAGGACATCCAGAAAGAGGAGAAGACAGAAGGGCATCAGGAGATAGCAGAAGACAGAATGGCATCCAGATTGAGGAGGAGACAGAATTTACTCCAGAGAGAAGACAGAGCAGAGGGGCATCCAGAGAGAAGAAAGTAAAGATGGGCATCCACATAAAATAATACAGAAGGCCATACAGAGAGACGAGATGACAGAAGGTCATCTAGATAGAGGAGAGCACAAAAGGGCATCCAGAGAAGTAGAAGACAGAGCGAATCCAGAGAGAAAAGAGGATTAAACGGCATACAGCGAGAGGAGATGACAGATGGGAATCCAGAGGGAGGAGAGAGCAGAAGGGCATCCAGATAGAGGAGAAGATGGAAGGGCATCTAGAAAGAGGAGAGAACAGAAGGGCATCCAGAGAAGGAGAAGACAGAGCAAATCCAGAGAGAGGAGAGGATAAAACGGCATCCATAGAGAGGAGAAGACAGAAGGGCATCCATGGAGATGAGAGTTCAGAAGGGCATCCCGAGAGAGGAGAGAACAAAGGGCATCCAGAGAGAGGGGAATACAGAAGGGCATCCTGAGAGAGGAGAGAACAGAAGGGCATTCAGAGAGAAGAGAGGAGAGAAGGGATCCAGAGAGAGGATAGAACATAAAGCCATCCAGAGAAAGGAGAAGACAGAAAGGCATCCATGGAAAGGAGAGGTCAGAAGGGCATTCGGACAGAAGAGAGAACAAAAGGGCAACCAGAAAGAGGAGAGAACAGAAGGGCATCAAGAGAGAGGAGAAGACAGAAGGGAATCCAGATAGAGGAAAGAACAGAAGGCCATCCAGGGGTAGGAGAGAGCAGAAGGGCATCCAGAGAGAGGAGAAGACAGTATGGCATGCAGAGAGAGGAGAGAGCAGATAGGCATCCAGAGAGAGGAGAAGACAGAAAGGCTTCCAGAGAGAGGAGAGAACATAAAAGAATCTAGAGAAAGCAGAGGACAGAAAAAAAGCTGGAGAGACGAGAGAACAGAAGGGCATAGGGAGAGAGGAAAAGACAGAAGGGCATCCAGAGAGAGGAGAGCACAGAAGGGCATCCAGAGAGATGAGTGAACAGAGAGGCATCCAGACAGAATAGAGGACAGAAGGGCATCTAGAGAGAGGAGAGAAGAGAATGACATCCAGCGAGAGGAGAAGACAAAAAGGGAATCCAGAGAGAGGAGAGAACAAAAGGGCATCCAGAGGGAGGAGAATACTGAAGGGCATCCAGAGAGAGGAGAAGACGAAAAGGGAATCCAGAGAGTGGAGAGAAGAGAAGGGCATCCAGAGAGAGGAGAGGACAGAAGGGCATCCAGAGAGAGGAGAGGACAGAAGGGCACCCAGAGAGAGGAGAGTGAAGAAGGGCACCCAGAGAGAGGAGAGGACAGAAGGGCATCCAGAGACAGGATAGGACACAAGGGAATCCAGGGAGAGTAGAGTGAAGAAGGGCATTCAGAGAGAGCAGAAAACAGAAGGTCGTACAGAGAGGAGAGAACAGAAGGGCATCCATAAATAGGAGAAGAAAGGAGGCATCCAGATGGAGAAGAGTACCAACAGGCATCCTGAGAGAGGACAGGACAGTAGGGCATTCAGGGAGAGAAGAGAGCAAAATGGCATCCAGAGAGAGGAGAGGACAGAAGGGTATCTAGAGAGAGCAGAGAACACAAGGACATCCTGAAATAGGAGAAGACAGAAGGGCATCAGGAGATAGGCTAAGACAGAAGGGCATCCAGAGAGAGGAGAGGAAAGAAGGGCATCCACATAAAATAGTACAGAAGGCCATACAGAGAGAGGAGAAGACAGAAGGGCATCTAGATAGAGGAGAGAACAGAAGGGCATCCAGAAAGAGGAGAGAACAGAAAGGCATCCAGAGAAGGAGAAGACAGAGCGAATCCAGAGATAGGAGAGGATAAAACGGCACCCAGAGAAAGAGAAGACAGAATAGAATCCAGAGAGAGGAGAGAACAGAAGGGCATCCAGAGAGAGTAGAGAGCAGAAGGGCATCCAGAGAGAGAAGAAGACAGAAGGGCATGCGGAGAGAGGAGAAAACATAAATGCTTCCTGAGGGAGGAGAAGACAGAAGGGAAGGTGGTGTGATGAAAGAACAGAAGGGCATAGGAAGAGAAGAGAAGACAGAAGGGCATCCAAACAGAGGAGAGAACAGAAAAGCATCCAGAGAAAGGAGAAGACAGAAGGGAAGCTGGAGAGACGAGAAAACAGAAGGGCATAGGGAGAGAGGAGAAGACAGAAGGGCATCCAGAGAGAGGAGAGGACAGAAGGGCATCCAGAGAGGGGGAGAACAGAAGGGTATCCAGAGAGATGAGTGAACAGAGAGGCATCCAGACAGAATAGAGGACAGAAGGCATCTAGAGTGAGGAGATAAGAGAACGCCATCCAGCGAGAGGAGAAGACAAAAAGGGAATCCAGAGAGAGGAGAGAACAGAAGGGCATCCAGAGGGAGGAGTATACAGAAGGGCATTCAGAGAGGGGAGAAGGAAGAAGGGCATCCCGAATTAGGAGAGAACAAAGGACATCCAGAGAGAAGAGAAGACAGAAGGGCATCCAGAGAGAGGGGAGGACAGAAAGCCATCCAGAGAGAGGAGAAGACAGAAGGGCATCCATGGAGATAGTGTTCAGAAGGGCATCCCAAGACAGGAGAGAATAAAGGGCATCCAGAGAGAGCGGAATACAGAAGGGCATCCTGAGAGAGGAGAGAACAGAAGGGCATTCAGAGAGAAGAGAGGAGAGAAGGGATCCAGAAAGAGGATAGAACATAAAGACATCCAGAGAAAGGAGAATACAGAAGGGAATCCATGGAGAGGAGAGGTCAGAAGGGCATGTGGAGAGAGGAGAGAACAGAAAGGCAACCAGAAAGAGGAGAGAACCGAAGGGCATCAAGAGAGAAGAGAAGACAGAATGGAATCCAGAGAGTGGAGAGTACAGAAGGGCATCCAGAGAGAGGAGAGAGCAGATGGGCATCCACAAAGAGGAGAGGACAGAAGGCAATCCAGAGAGAGGAGAGAACAGAAGGGCATCCAGAGAAAGGAGAAGACAGAAGGAAAGCTGGAGAGATGAGAGATCAGAAGGGCATAGGGTGAGAGGAGAAGGGAGAAGGGCATAAAGAGAGAGGAGAGGACAGAAGGACATCCAGTGACAGGAGAGAACAGAAGGGCATCCAGAGAGAGGAGAGTACAGAAGGGCATCCAGAGAGAGGAGATGACCGAAGGGCATTCAGAGAGAGGAGAGTGAAGAAGGGCATCCAGAGAGATGAAAGGACAGAAGGGAATCCAATGAGAGGTGAGGACAGAAGGGCATCCAGAGAGAGGAGAGTGAAGAAGGGCATCCAGAGAGAGGAGAGGACAGAAGGGATCCAGAGAGAGGAGAGAACAGAAAGCCATCCAGAGAGAGAAGACAGAAGGGCATCCATAGAGAGAAGAGTTCAGAAGGGCATCCAGAGAGAGGAAAGAACAGAAGAGCATCCAGAGAGAGGAGAAGACAGAAACACATCCACAGAGAGAAGAGAACAGAAGGGCATCCAGAGAGCAGAGAAAACAGAAGGTCATCCAGAGAGAGTAGAGAATGGAATGGTATTTAGAGAGCGTAGCAGACAAAAGAACATCCAGAGAAAGGAGAGAAAATAAGGGCATCCCGAGAGAATAGAGGAAAGAAGGACATGAAGAGAGAGCAGAGAACAGAAGAATATCCAGAAAGAGGAGAAGACCGAAGGGCATCAGAAGATAGGAGAAGACAGAAGGGCATTAGAAGATAGGAGAAGACAGAAGGGCATCCAGAAACATGAGAGGACAGAATAGCCTCCAGAGAGAAGAGAGAGCAGAAGGGCATCCAGAGAGAAGAGAGGACAAAAGGGTATCCACAGAAAAGAGTAAAGAAGGCAATACAGAGAGAAGAGAAGACAGAAGGGCATCTAGATAGAGAAAAGAACAGAAGGGCATCTAGAGATAAGAGAGAACAGAAGGGCATCCAGAGAGCAGAGAAGACAGAAGAGCTTCCAGAGAGAGGAGAGAACAGAAGGGCATCAGGAAAGAGCAGAAGAGAGAAGGCATCTAATTATAGAAAAGGACACACAGGCATCCTGAGAGACTAGAGGACAGAAGGGCATCCAGGGAGAGAAGAGAACAGAAGGGGTTCCACAGAGAATAGAAGGCAGAAGTGAATCCAGACAGATGAGAGAACAGAAGTTTATCCACAGAGAGAAGAGGACACAAGGGCATCCAGAGAGTGGAAAGAACATAAGGGCATTCAGAGAAAGGATAGAACAGAAGGTCATCCAGAGATAGGAAAGGACAAAATGGAATGCAATGAGAGGAGAGAACAGAAGGGCAACTAGAGAAACGAGAAAACAGAAGGGCATCCAAAGAGAGGAGAGGACAAAAAGACATCCCGAGAGAAGTGATAACAGAAGCACATCCAGAGAGACGAGAGAACGAAAGAGAATCCAGAAAGAGGAGACAACAGAGGCCCAACCAGAAAGAGCAGAAGTCTGAAGGACATCCAGAGAGAAAAGAGGACAGAAGGGCATCCAGAGCAAGGAGAGGAAAGAATGGCATACAGTGAGATGAGAGAACAGAAGGACATCTAGAGAGAGGAGAAGACAAAAGGGTAACCAGAGTGAGCAGAAAATTGTCGGGCATCAAGAGAGCGGAGAAAATAGAAGGGCATCGAGAGAGACGAGAGAAAGAACGGCATAGGGAGAAAGGAGAAGACAGAAGGGCATCCAGAGAGAGGAGAAGACAGAAGGGCATCCAAAGAAAAAAGAGCACAGAAGGGCATCCAGCGATACAAGAGAACAGAAAGCCATCCAGAGAAAATAGAGGACCGAAGGGTATCTAGACAGAGGAGAGAAGAAAAGTGCATCCAGAAAGAGGAGAAGACAAAAAGGGAATCCAGAGATAGGAGAGAACAGAAGGGCATCCAGAGACAGGAGAGCACAGAAAGGCATCCAGAGAGAGGAGAGTACAGTAGGGATCCAGAGAAAGTAGAGAACATAAGGGCATCCAGAGAGTGTAGAGATTAGACTGGTATCCAGAGAGTGGAGAAGACAGAAGAACATCCAGAAAGAGGAGAGAACATAAGGGCATCCAGAGAGAATAGAAGTCAGAAGGTCATGAAGAGAGACCAGAGTACAGAAGGGTATCCAGAAAAAGGAGAAGACAGAAGGGCATCGGGAGATAGGAGAAGACCGAAGGGCATCCAGAGAGAGGAGAGGACAGAATGGCCTCCAAAGAAAAGAGAGAGCAGAAGGGCATACAGAGAGAGGAGAGGGCAGAAGGGCATCCACAGATAAGAGTAAAGAAGGCCATATAGAGAGAAGAGAAGACAGAACGGCCTCTAGATAGAGGATAGGGCAGAAGGGCATCTAGAGAGAGAAAAGAACAGAAGAGCATCCGGAAAGAGGAGAAGAGAGAACGCATCTAGTTCTAGAAGAGGACAGAGAGGCTTCCTGAGAGATGAGAGGACAGAAGGGCATCCAGGGAGAGAAGAGAACAGAAGGGCATCCAGAGATTGGAGAAGGCAGAAGGGAATCCAGAGAGAGGAGAGAACAAAAGGGCATCCAGAGAAAAGAGGACACAATGGCATTCAGAGAAAGGAGAGAACAGAAGGACATTCAGGGAGAGGATAGAACAGAAGGGTTTCCAGACAGAGGAGAGGAAAAAATTGCATCCAGAAAGAAGAGAGAACAGAAGGGCAACCAGCGAAAGGAGAAGACAGAAGGGCATCAAGAGAGAGGAGAGGACAGAAGGACATCCCAAGAGAAAAGATTACAGCAGTGCATCCAGAGAGATGAGAGAACAGGAGAGAATCCAGAAAAAGGAGAGAACAGAAGCCTATTTAGAGAAAGCAGAAGACTGAAGGACATCCAGAGAGAGAAGAGAACAGAAAGGCATCCAGAGAGTAGAGGACAGAATGGCATCCAGTGAGACAAGAGAACAGAAGTGCATCTAGAGAGAGGAGAATACAGAAGGGTATCCAGAGTTAGGAGAAAATTGTCGGGCATCTATAAAGAGGAGAAAAAAAAAGGGCATCGGGAGAGAAGAGACAAGAAAAGGGCATAGGGAGAAAGGAGGAGACAGAAGGGCATCCAGAGAGAGGAGAGAACAGAAAGGCAGCCAGAGCGACTAGAGGGCTGAAAGGCATCTATAGTGAGGAGAGAAGAGAAGGGAATCCACAGAGAGGAGAAGACAAAAGGGGAATCCAGAGATAGGAGAGAAGGGCACCCAGAAATAGGAGAGGACAGAAGGGCATCCAGTGAGAGGAGAGTGAAAAAGGGCATCCAGAGAGAGCAGACGACAAAAAGGATCCAGAGAGAGGAGAGAACAGAAAGTTATCCAGTTAGAAGAAAAGACAGAAGGGCATCTAGAGAGAGGAGAGAACAGAAGGGCATCTGGAGAGGGGAGAGATCAGAAAGTCATCCATAAAGAGGAGTGTTCAGAAAGGCATCCAGAAAGAGGAGAAGACAGAAAAGCATGCACAGAGAGGAGAGAACTGAAGGGCATTCAGAGAGCGGAGAAGACAGAAGGGGATCCAGAGAGAGGAGAGAACATAAGGGCATTCAGAGAGATTAGCGGACAAAAGTTCATGTAGAGAGAAGAGAAAAAAATGGCATCCAGAGAGAGGAGAGAAGAGGTCATCCAGAGAGAGAAGAAGACAGAAGGACATGCAGAGAGAGGAGAAGACAAAAAGGGAATCCAGAGATAGGAGAAACAGAAGGGCACCCAGAGATAGGAGAAGACAGAAGGGCATCCAGAGAGAGGAGAAATCATAAGTGCATCCAGAGAGAGGAGAAAACAGAAAAGAAGCTGGTGAGACGATGTAAGAGAAGGGCATAGGGAGAGAGGAGAAGACAGAAGGGCATCCAGAGAGAGGAGAGGACAGAAGGGCATCCAGAGGGAGGAGAAGACAGAAGGGCATCCGGAGTAAGGAGAGAACAGAAGGGCATCCAGAGAGAGGAGAAGACAGAAAGGCATCTGGAGAGAGGAAAGAACAGAAGAGCACCCAAAGAGAGGAGAAGGTAAAAGGGCATCTGGTGAGAGGAGAAGACAAAAGGGCATCCGGAGAGAGGAGAGAACACAAGCACATCCAGAAAGAGGAGAGAGCAGAAGGGCATCCAGAGAGAGGAGAAGACATAAGGGCATCCTGAGAGAGGAGAGAATAGAAGGGCATCCAGAAAGAGGAGAGAACAGAAGGGCATCAAGAGAGAGGAGAAGACAGAAGGGAATCCAGAGAGAGGATAGAACAGAAGGGCATCAAGAGAGAGGAGAAAACAGAAGGGTATCCAGAATGAGAAGAAAATTTTCGAGCATACATAAAGAGGAGAAAACAGAAGGCATCGGGAGAGAAGAGAAAAAAGAAGGGCAGAGGGAGAAAGGAGAAGACAGAAGGGCATCCAGAGAGAGGAGAGAATAGAAGGGCATCCAGAAAGAGGAGAAGAGAGAAGGCATCTAGATCTAGAAGAGGACACACAGGCATCCTGAGAGACTAGAGGACAGAAGGGCATCCAGGGAGAGAAGAGATCAGAAGGGGTTCCACAGAGAGGAGAAGGCAGAAGTGAATCCAGACAGAGGAGAGAACAGAAGGGCATCCAGAGAGAGAGAGGAGGACACAAGGGCATCCAGAGAGTGGAAACAATAGAAGGGCATTAAGAGAGAATATAGAACAGAAGGTTATCCAGAGAGAGGAAAGGACAAAATGGCATCCAATGAGAGGAGAGAACAGAAGGGCAACCAGAGAAACAAGCAGACATAAGGGCATCCAGAGAGAGGAGAGGAAAGAAGGACATCCAGAGAGAATTAAAAAGAGAAGCGCATCCAGAGAGACGAGAGAACGGGAGAGAATCCAGAAAGAGGAGAGAAAAGAATGGCATCCAGTGAGACGAGAAAACAGAAGGGCATCTACACAGAGGAGAAGACAAAAGGGTATCCAGAGTGAGGAGAAAATTGTCGGGCATCCAGAGAGAGGAGAAAACAGAAGGGCATCGGGAGAGAAGAGAGAAAGAAGGGCATAGGGAGAAAGGAGAAGACAGAAGGGCATCCAGAGAGAGGAGAGCACAGAAGGGCATCCAGAGAGACAAGAGAACAGAAAGCCATCCAGAGAAAATAGAGGACCGAAGGGTATCTAGACAGAGGAGAGAAGAAAAGGGCATCCAGAAAGAGGAGAAGACAAAAAGGGAATCCACAGATAGGAGAGAACAGAAAGGAATCCAGAGAGAGGAGAGGACAGAAGGGCATCCAGAGAGAGGAGAGGACAGAAGGGCATCCATAGAGAAGAGGGGACAGAAAGGCATCCAGAGAGAGTAGAGAATAAAGTGGTATCCAGAGAGTGGAGAAGACAGAAGAACATCCAGAAAGAGGAGAGAACATAATTGCATTCAGAGAGAATAGAAGTCAGAAGGGCATGAAGAGAGAGCAGAGTACATAAGGGTATCCAGAAAATGGAGAAGACAGAAGGACATCAGGAGATAGGACAAGACTGAAAGGCATCCAGAGCGAGGAGAGGACAAAATGGCCTCCAAAGAAAAGAGAGAGCAGAAGGGCATCCAGAGAGAGGAGAGGGCAGGAGGGCTTCCACAGAAAAGAGTAAAGAAGGCCATACAGAGAAAGGAGAAGACCGAAGCGCCTCTAGATAGAGGAGAGAACAGAAGGGCATCTAGAGAGAGGAGACAACAGAAGGGCATCGGGAATGAGGAGAAGAGAGAAGGCATCTAGATCTAGAAAAAAACAGAGAGGCTTCCTGAGAGATGAGAGGACAGAAGGGCATCCAGGGAGAGAAGAGAACAGAAGGGCATCCAGAGATTGGAGAAGGCAGAAGGGAATCCAGAGAGAGGAGAGAACAAAAGGGCATCCAGAGAGAAGAGGACACAATGGCATTCAGAGTGAGGAGAGAACAGAAGGACATTCAGGGAGAGGATAGAACAGAAGGGTATCCAGAGAGAGGAGAGGAAAAAATTGCATCTAGAGAGAAGAGAGAACAGAAGGGCAACCAGCGAAAGGAGAAGACAGAAGGGCATCAAGAGAGAGGAGAGGACAGAAGGACATCCCAAGAGAAAAGATAACAGTAGTGCATCCAGAGAGATGAGAGAACAGGAGAGAATCCAGAAAAAGGAGAGAACAGAAGCCTATTTAGAGAAAGCAGAAGACAGTAGGACATCCAGAGAGAGAAGAGAACAGAAGGGCATCCAGAGAGAGTAGAGGACAGAATGGCATCCAGTGAGACAATAGAACAGAAGGGCATCTAGAGAGAGGAGTAGACAGAAGGGTAGCCAGAGTGAGGAGAAAATTGTCGGGCATCTATAAAGAGGAGAAAAAAGAAGGGCATTGGGAGAGAAGAGAGAAGAGAAGGGCATAGGGAGAAAGGAGAAGACAGAAGGGCATCCAGAGAGAGGAGAAGACAAAAGGGCATGCAGAGAGAGGAGAAGACAAAAAGTGAATCCAGAGATAGCAGAGAACAGAAGGGCACCCAGAGATAGGAAAAGACAGAAGGGCATCCAGTGAGAGGAGAGTGAAGAACGGCATCCAGAGAGAGCAGAAGATAGAAATGATCCAGAGAGAGGAGAGAACAGAAAGCCATCCAGATAGAGGAAAAGGCAGAAGGTCTTCTAGAGAGAGAGGAGAGAACAGAAGGGCATCCGGAGAGAAGAGAGATCAGAAGGTCATCCATAAAGAGGAGTGTTCAGAAGGGCATCCAGAAAGAGGAGAAGACAGAAACACATCCACAGAGAGGAGAGAACTGAAGGACATTCAGAGAGTGGAGAAGACAGACGGGCATCCAGAGAGAGGAGAGAACATAAGGGCATCCAGAGAGATGAGAGGATAGAAGTTCATGTAGAGAGAAGAGAACAAAACAGCATCCAGAGAGAGGAGAGAAGAGAAGGGCATCCTGAGAGAGAAGAAGACAAAAGGGCATGCAGAGAGAGGAGAAGACAAAAAGTGAATCCAGAGATAGCAGAGAACAGAAGGGCACCCAGAGATAGGAGAAGACAGAAGGGGATCTGGAAAGAGGAGAAATCATAGTGCATCCAGAAAGAGGAGAAGAAATAAAAGAAGCTGGTGAGGCGAGGGAACAGAAGGGCATAGGGAGGGAGGAGAAGACAGAAGGGCATCCAGAGAGAAGAGAGGACAGAAGGGCATCCAGAAGGAGTAGACAGAAGAGCATCCAGAGAGAGGAGAGGGAAGAAGGGCATCCCGAGAGAGGAGGGAACAAAAGGCATCAAGAGAAAGGAGAAGACAGAAAGGCATCCCAAGAGAGGAAAGGACAGAAGGGCATCCAGAGAGAGAAGAAGACAGAAGGGCATCCGGAGTAAGGAGAGAACAGAAGGGCATCCAGAGAGAGGAGAAGACAGAAAGCCATCCGGAGAGAGGAGAGAACAGAAGAGCATCCAGAGAGAGGAGAGTGTAGAAGGGCATCTGGTGAGAGGAGAAGACAGAAGGGAATCTGGAGAGAGGAGAGAACACAAGCACATCAAGAAAGAGGAGAGAGCAGAAGGGCATCCAGAGAGAGGAGAAGACATAAGGGCATCTGGAGATAGGAGAGAATAGAAGGGAATGCAGAAAGAGGAGAGAACAGAAGGGCATCAAAAGAGAGGAGAAGACAGAAGGGAATTCAGAGGAGAGAACAGAAGGTCATCCAGAGAGAGGAGAGAGCAAAAGGGCATCCAGAGAGAGGAGAAATCAGTATGGCATTCGGTGAGACGAGAGAACAGAAGGGCATCCAGAGGGAGGAGAATACAGAAGGGCATCCAGAGAGAGGAGAAGACAGAAGGGAAGTTTGTGAGACGAGAGAACAGAAGGGCATAGGGAGAGGGGAGAAGACAGATGGGCATCCAGAGAGAGGACAGTACAGAAGGGCATCCATGGAGACTAGTGTTCAGAAGGGCATCTGGAGAGAGGAGAGAACAAAGGGCATCCAGAGAGAATAGAGGACATAAGGGCATCTAGAGAGAGGAGAGAAGAGAAGGGCATCCAGAGAGAGGAGAAGACAAAAAGGGAATCCAGAGAGAGGAGAGAACAGAAGGGCATCCAGAGAGAGGAGAGGACAGAAGGGAATTCAGAGAGAGGAGAGTGAAGAAGGGCATCCAGAGAGAGGAGAGGACAGTAGGGCATCCAGAGAGAGGTGAGGACACAAGGGAATCCAGAGAGAGTAGAGTGAAGAAGGGCATTCAGAGAGAGGTCAAAACACAAGGTCGCACAGAGAGAGGAGAGAACAGAAGGGCATCCATAAATATGAGAAGAGAGGAGGCATTCAGATGGAGAAGAGGACTGACTGATATGCTGAGAGAGGAGAGGACAGTAGGGCATTCAGGGAGAAAAGAGAACAAAAGGGCATCCAGAGAGAGGGGAGGACAGAAGGGTATCTAGAGAGAGCAGAGTATAGAAGGACATCCAGAGAGAGGAAAAGACAGATACGCATCCAGAGAGAGGAGAAGACAGAAGGAAATCCAGAGAGAGGAGGGAACAGAAAGCCATCCAGAGAGACAAAAAAGACAGAAGGGCATTTAGAGATAGGAGAGAACAGAAGGGCATCCAGAGAGAGGAGAAGTCAGAAATTCATCCAAAGAGAGGAGAAAACTGAAGGGCATCCAGAGAGCAGAGAAGAAAAAAAGGCATCCAGAGAGAGGAGAGAACATAAGGGCATCCACAGAGATGAGAGGACAGAAGTTCATGTAGAGAGGAGAGAACAAAAGGGCATCCAGAGTGCGGAGAGAAGAGAATTGCATCCAGAGAGAGATGAAGACAGAAGGGCATGCAGAGAGAGGAGAGGACAGAAGGGCATCAAGTGAGAGGAGAGTGCAGAAGGGCATCCAGAGTGAAGAGAAAACAGAAGGGCATCCAGATAAAGGAGAATACATAAGGGCACCCAGAGAGAGGAGAGGACAGATAGGCATCCAGAGAGAGGAGAGAACAGAAGGGCATCCAGAGAGAGGAAAGTTCAAAAGGGCATCCATGGAGAGGAGTGTTCAGAAGGGCATCCAGAAATAGGAGAAGACACAAATGCATCCTCAAAGAGGAGAGTACTGAAGGGCATCCAGAGAGAGGAGAAGACAGAAGGGCATCCAGATAGAGGAGAGAACATAAGGGCATCCAGAGAGATGAGTGGACAGAAGTTCATGTAGAGAGAAGAGAACAAAAGTGCATCCAGAGAGATCAGAGAAGAGAAGGGCATCCAGAGAGAGAAGAAGACAGAAGAGCATGCAGAGACAGGAGAGGAAAAAAGGGCATCAAGAGGAGGAGAGTACAGAAGGGCATCCACAGGGAGGAGAAAAGAGAATGGCATCCAGATGGAGGAGAATACAGAAGAACACCCAGAGAGAGGAGGGGACAGAAGGGCATCAAGAGAGAGGAAATTTCAAAAGGGCTTCCAGGAGAGGAGAGTTCAGAAGGGCATCCAGAAATAAAAGAAGACAGAAACGCATCCACAGAGAGGAGAGTACTGAAGGGCATCCAGAGAGCAGAGAAGAAACAAGGGCATCCAGAGAGAGGAGAGAATATAAAGGCATCCAGAGAGATGAGAGGACAGAAGTTCATGTAAAGAGAAGAGAACAAAAGGGCATCCAGAGAGAGGAGAGAAGAGAAGAGCATCCAGAGAGAGAAGAAGACAGAAGGGCATGGAGAGAGAGGAGAGGACAGAAGGGCATCAAGAGAGAGGAGAGTGCAAAAGGGCATCCACAGGGAGGAGAAAAGAGAAGGGCATCCAGATGGAGGAGAATACAGAAGAACACCCAGAGAGAGGAGAGGACAGAAGGGCATCCACAGAGAGGAGAGAACAAAAGGGTATCCAGAGAGAAGAAAATACAGAAGGGCTTCCAGAGAGAGGAGAGCACAGAAGCACATCTGGAAAGAGGGGAAGAGAGACGGCATCCAGATGGCAAAGACGACAGAGGGGCATCCTGAGAGAAGAGAGGACAGAAGGGCATCCAGGAGAAGAGAGAACAGAAGGGCATCTAGAGAGAGGAGAGGACAGAAGGGCATCTAGAGAGAGCAGAGAATAGAAGGACACCCAGAGAGAAGAGAAGACAGAAGGGCATCAGGAGATAGGAGAAGACAGAATGGCATCCAGAGAGAAGAGAGGACAGAATGGCCTCCAGAGAGAAGAGAAGGCAGAGGGCATCCAGAGAGAGGAGAGGAAAGTAGAGCATCCACAGAAAAGAGTACAGAAGGCCATACAGAGAGGAGAAAACAGAAGGGCATCCAGAAAGATGTGAGAACAGAAGTGCATTCAGAGAGAAAAGAAGAGAGAAGGGAATCTAAAGTGAGGAGAGAATTGTAGGGCATCCAGAGAGACGAGAATACAGACGGGCATCAGAAGAGAGGAGAGAAGAGAAGGTCATAGGGAGAGAGGAGAAGACAGAATGGCATCCAGAGAGAGGAGATGACAGAAGGCATCCAAAGAGAGGAAAAATTAAAAAGGGAATACAGAGAGTGAGGAGAAAATTGTCGGGAATCCAGAGAGAAGAGAAGACAGAAGAGCATCCAGAGAGAGGAGAGGACAGAAGGGCATGCAGAGAGAGGAGAAAACATAAGGGCATCCAGAGAGATGAGAGGACAGAAGGGCATCCAGAGAGAGGAGAAGCCAAAAGGGCATCGCGAGAGAGCAGAGGGCAGAAGGGCATCCAGAGAGAGTAGAGAACAGAAGGGCATCCATAGAGAGGATACAACAGAAGGCTATGCAGAGAGAGGAGAGAGCAGAAGGGCATCCAGGGATAGGAGAAGACAGAAAGGCATCCAGAGAGAGGAGAGGACATAAGGACCTCCCAAGAGAAGAGAGAACAGAAGCACATCCAGAGAGATGAGAGAACATTAGAGAATCCAAAAAGAGGAGAGAACAAAAGCCCATCCACAGAGAGCAGAAGACTGAAGGACATCCAGAGAGAGAAGAGAACTGAAGGGCATCCGGAGAGAGAAGAAGACATAAGGGCATCCAGAGAGAGAAAACACAATGGCATCCAGTTACAGGAGAGAACAGAAGGGCAACTAGAGATAAGAGAAGACAGAAAGATATCCAGAGTGAGGAGAAAATTGTCGGGCATCCAGAGAGAGGAGAAAACAGAAGGGTATCCGGAGAAAGGAGAGAACAGAAGGGAATCCAGAGAGAGAAGACAGAAGTGCATCCAGGGAGAGGAGAGAACAGAAGGGCATCCAGAAAGAGGCGAGAACAGAAGGGCATCCAGAAGGAGGAGAAGACAGAAGGGAATCCAGATTGAGGAGAGAACAGAAGGGCATCCTGAGAGAGGAGAGAACAGAAGGGCATCCAGAGAAAGGAGAGGACAGAAGGGAAACCAGAGAGAGGATAGGACATAAGGACATCCCAAGAGAAGAGAGAACAGAGGCACATCCAGAAATATGAGAGAACATTAGAGAATCCAGAAAGAGGAGAGAACAGAAGTCCATCCAGAGAGAGAAGAAGACTGAAGGGCATCCAGAGAGAGGAGAGGACAGAATAGCATCCAGTGACAGGAGAGAACAGAAGGGCATATAGAGAGAAAAGACATCAGAAGGATATCCAGAGTGAGGAGAAAATCGTCGGGCATCCAGAGAGAGGAGAAGACAGAAGGGCATCGGGCGAGACTAGGGAAGAGAAGGGCATAGGGAGAGAGGAGAAGACAGAAGGGCATCCAGAGAGAGGAGAGGACAGAAGGGCATCCAGAGGGAGGAGAGAGCAGAAGGGCATCCAGAGAGAGGAGAGGGCAGAAGGGCATCCAGAGAAAGGAGAAGACAGTAGGGCATCTGGAGAGACGAGAGGACAAAAGGGTATCCAGTGAGAGGAGAGAACAGAAGGGCATCCAGGGCGAGGAGAGTACAAAAGGGCATCCAGAGGGAGGAGAAAACAAAAGGGCTTCAAGAGAGTGGAGAGAAAACAAGATAATCCATACATAAGAGACGTGAGGAGGCATCCAGATGGAGAAGAGGACCGATGGTCATCAAGAGAGACGCGAGGACAGAAGGGTATTCAGGGAGAGAAGAGAACAGAAGGGCATCCAGCGAGAGGAGAGGACAGAAGGGTATATAGAGAGAGCAAAATACAGAAGGGCATCAAGAGAGAGGAGAAGACAGAAAGGAATCCAGATAGAGGAGAGGACAGATGGGCATCCAGAGAGAGGAAAAGACTGAAGGGCATCCGGAAAGAGGAGAGAACAGAAGGGAATCCAGAGAGAGGAGAAGACAGAAGAGAAGATGGAGAGACAAGAGAACAGAAGGGCATAGGGAGAGAGGAGAAGACAGAAGGGCATCCAGATGTAGGAGAAGACATAAGGGCATCCAGCGAGAGGAGAGGGAAGAAGGTCATCCCGAGAGAAGAGAGAACAAAGGGCATCCAGAGAGAGGAGAAGACAGAAGGGCATCCTGAGAGAGGAGGAGACAGAATTTCCTTCAGAGAGAAGACAGAGCAGAACGGCATCCAGTGAGAGAAGAGGAAAGAAGGGCATTCACATAAAATAGTACAGAAGGCCATACAGAAATAGGAGAAAACAGAAGGTCATCCAGAGAGAGGAGAGAATAGAAGGTCATCCAGAAAGAAGAGAAAACAGAAGGGCATCCAGAGAATGAGAAGACAGAGCATATCCAGAGAGAGGAGAGAACAGAAGGGCATACGGAGAAAGGAGGAACAGAAGGGCAAAGAGTGAGAGGAGAAGACAGAAGGTCATCCAGAGAGAGGAGAGAACACAAATGCATCCAGGGAGAGGAAAAGACAGAAGGACATCCAGAGAGAGGAGAGGATAAAACAGCATCCAGGGAGAGGAGAAGACAGAAGGGAATCCATAGATAGGAGAGGACAGAAGGGCATCCAGAAAGAGGAGAGAACATAAGGGCATCCAGAGAGATTAGAGGACAGAAGGGCATGTAGAGAGAGGAGAGAACAAAAGAGCATCCAGAGAGAGGAGAGAAGAGGAGGGCATGCAGAGAGAGTAGAAGACAGAAGGGCATGCAGAGAGAGGAGAGGACAGAAGGGAACCCATAGAGAGTAGAGAACAGATGAGCATCCAAAAAGAGGAGAAGACAGAAGTGCATTCTGAGAAAGGAGAGAACATAAGGGCATTCAGAGAGAGGCGAAGACAGAAGAGCATCTGGAAAGAGAAGAGAACAGAATGGCATCCAGAGAAAAAAGAGAACAGAAGGGCATCCAGACAGAGAAGAGGACACAAGGGCATCCAGATAGAGGAGAGAACTGAAGGGCATGCAGAGAGAGTAGAGAACAGAAGGGTATTCATAGAGAGGAGAGAACAGAAGGGCATCCAGAAAGAGGAGAGAACAGAAGGGCATCCAGAGAAGGAGAAGACAGAAGTGAATCCAGAGGGAGGAGAGATCAGAAGGTCATCCAGAGAGAGGAGAGAACAGAAATTCATCCAGAGAGAGAAGAGAACAGAAATACATCTAGAGAGAGGAGAAGACAGAAGGGCATGCAGAGAGATGAGAGAACATAAGAGCATCCACAGAGATGAGAGGACAGAAGTTCATGTAGAGAGGAGAGAAGAAAAGGGCATCCAGAGTGAGGAGAGAAGAGAAGGGAATCCAGAGAGAGTTGAAGACAGAAGGGCATGCAGAGAAAGGAGACGACAGAATGGCATTCAGTGAGAGGAGAGAACAGAAGGTCATCCAATGTTAGGGGAGAACAGAAGGGAATCCAGAGAGAGGAGAGAATAGAAAAGCATCCCAAGAGAGGCAAAGACAGAAGGGCATACAAAGTGAGGAGGGAACAGAAGGGCATAGGTAGAGTGAAAAATTATAAAGGCCATTTTTTGAAATATGTGTAGATTTTTCGCCTTACAAAACATGGAACTGAAAATAAGATTTCAGGCCTTCACATTCCAGGTGAAGGACACTTGCTGGATTACATTCCCCAAGCCTCGTCCAAGGCATGAAGACACATTCGTGACCACCGATAAAAGATGCTGCCACCTAGGTGGGGCTATAGCAGGAAGAAGCAAAGATAGTTAATCTGAAATAGTTGGTAAATGGCAAGATATGACACAATAGCAAGGTGAAAACCACATTTTTGAGAAGAATGCGTGTGCAGAGTGATTTCACATAACTCTAGATCATTTGGGCTAGATTTCTCTGAAATGTTCCACTGTTATTGGTTACCCCTCCCTTCGTCTTCCCAGTGCTATGTTCAAAATTTGTAAAACAACCAATCATGTGTAACCACGCGAAAATGCAACCATTCATGTGTAACCATGCGAAAATCAACCATTCATGTGTAAGCGCGTGAAAATGCAACCATTCACGTGTAATCCCTTCATCACTCTCCTCTCTATGGATGCCTTTCTGTCCTCTATTCTCATTGGATGCCCTGCTGTTTTCTTTTCTCTCTGCATGCCCTTCTGTTCTCTTCTCTCTCTGGATTCCCTGTTTGTCTTCTCCTCTCGCTGCATGCCCTTCTCTTCTCTCCTCTCTCTAGATGCCCTTCTGTCCTCTATTCTCTCTGGATACCTCTCTGTTCTCACGTCTCTCCGGATGCCCTTCTGTGCTCTACTCTCTCTGGATGCCCTTCTGTTCTCTACTCTCTCTGGATGCCCTTCTGTTCTCTCCTCTCTCTGGATTCCCTTTTTGTCTTCTTTTCTCACTTGATGCCCTTCTCTTCTCTCCTCTCTCTGGATGCCCTTCTTTCCTCGCCTCTCTCTGGATGCCCTTCTCTCTTCTTCTCTCTCCCTATGCCCTTCTGTTCTCTCATCAATCACGATGCCCTTCTGTCTTCTCCTCTCTCTGGATGCCCGACAATTTTCTGCTCTGGATATCCTTCTGTCTTCTCTTCTCTCTAGATGCCCTTCTCTTCTCTCCTCACACTGGAGGCCATTCTGTCCTCTCCTCTCTCTGGATGCCTTTCTGTCTTCTTCACTCTCGATGTCCTTCAGTCTTCTGCACTCTCTGGATGGGCTTCTGTTCTCTCTTCTTTCTGGACTCTCTAATGTTCTCTCATCTCTCTGGATGTGCTTCTGTTCTCTCTTCTCTCGCAATGTCCTTATGTTCTCTCCTCTCTCTGGATGCCCTTCTGTCTTCTCCTTTCTCTAGATGCCCTTCTGTTCTCTCGTCTCTATGGATGCCCTTGTGTCCACTTCTCTCTCTGGATGCCCTTCTGTTCTCTCCTCTCTCTGGAATACCTTCTGTCTTCTCCTCTCTCTTGATTCTCTTCTGTTCTCTAATTATTCTGGATGCCCTTCTGATCTCTCCTCTCTCTGGATGCCCTTCTGTCTTCTCCTCTCTCAGGATGCCCTTCTGCTCTCTCCTCTCTCTGGATGCCCTTCTGTTCTCTACTCTCTCCGGATGCGCTTCTGTCTTTTACTCTCTCTGGATGCCCTTTGATCTATCCTCTCTCGGAATGTCCTTCTTCCCTATCCTCTCTCTGGATGCCCTTCTGTTCTCTCCTCTCTCTGGATGCCCTTCTGTACGCTCCTTACTCTGGATGCCCTCCTGTCTTTTGTTCTCTCTTGATGCCCTTCTGTCTTCTCCTCTCTCTCTATGCCCTTCTGTTTTCTCATTTTTCTGGCTTTCCTTCTTTCATCTCCTCTCTCTGGATGCCCTTCTGTTCTCTCCCCTCTCTGGATGCTCTTCTGTCTTCTCCTCTCTCTGGATGCCCTTCGGTTCTCTCCTCTCTCTGGATGCCCTACTGTCTTCTCCTCTATCTGGATGCCCTTCTGCTCTCTCCTCTCTGAATGCCCTTCTTTTCTCTCCTCCCTCTCCATTCCCTTCTGTCTTCTCCTCTCTATTGATGACCTTCTGTTCTCTCTTCTTTCTGGATACCCTTCTGTTCTCTCCTCTCTCCAAATGTCGTTCTGTCTTCTCTCTCTCTGGGTGCCCATCTGCTCTCTCCTCTCTCTGGATGCCCTTCTGTTCGCTCCTCTCTCTGGATTCCCTTTTGTCTTCTCTTCTCTCTGGATACTGTTCTATCCTCTCCTCTTTCTGGATGCCCTTCTGTTCTCTCCTCTCTCTGGATTCCTTATATTTCTTCTCCTCTCTCTTGATGCCCTTCTATCATCTCCTCTCTCTGGATGACCTTCTGTATTCTCCTCTATCCCAATGCTCTTCTGTTCTCTCCTTTCTCTCTTGATTTGCTTCTGTCTTCTCATTCTCTGGATGCCCTTCTTTTCTCTTCTTTTTCTTGGTGCCCTTCTGTTCTCTCCTCTATCTAGATGCCTTTCTATCTTCTCCTCTCTCTGGATGCCCTTCTGTCTTCTGCTCTCTCTGCATGCCCTTCAGTCCTCTTGTCTCTCTGGATGTCCTTCATTCTTCTGCTCTCTCTGGATGGGCTTCTATTCTCTCCTCTTTCTGGATTCTCTTCTGTTCTATCATCTCTCTGGATGCACTTCTGTTCTCTCTTCTCTCGGGATGTCCTTTTGTCCTCTCCTCTCACTGGATGCCCTTCTGTATTTTCCTTTCTCTGGTTGCCCTTCTGTTCTCTAGTCTCTCTGAATGCCCTTTTGTCCTTTCTTCTCTCAGGATACCCTTCTGTACTATCCTCTCTCTGGATGCTCTTCTGTTCTCTCCTCTCTCTGGATGCCCTTATGTCCTCTTCTCTCTTTGGATGCCCTTATGTTCTCTTGTCTCTCTGTATTCCCTTCTGTATCCTCCTCTCTCTGGATGACCTTCTGTTCTCTTCTCTCCCTGAATGCCCTTCTGTCCTCTCCTCTTTCAGTATGCCCATCTGTCCTCTTCTCCATCTAGATTCCTTCTCTCTTCTCCTCGTTCCAGATGCCCTTCTGTTCTCTCCTCTCTCTGGAATCCCTTCTGTTCTCTCCTCTATCTAGATGCCCTTCTGTTTTCTCCTCTCTCTGGATGCACTTCTGTTTTCTCCTCTCCCCCGATGCCCTTCTCTTCTGTCATCACTTCTGATGCCCTTCTGTCTTCTCCTCTCCCTGGATGCCCTACAATTCTCTCCTCACTCTAGATTCCCTTCTGTCTTTGCCTATATCTGGATGCCCTTCTGTTCTCTCCTCTCACTGGATGCAATTCTGTCCTCTCCTCTCTCTGGATGCCCTTCTCTATTTTCCTCTCTCTGGATGCCCTTGTGTCCTTTTCTCTCTCTGGATGTCCTTCAGTCTTCTGCTCTCCATTGATGCCCTTCTGTTCTCTCCTTTTTCTGGATTCTCTTCTGTTCTCTCATCTTTCTGTATGTTCTTCTGTTCTGTACTCTCCGTGGATGCCCTTCTGTCCTCTCCTCTCTCTGGATACCCTTCTGTTCTCTCCACTCTCTGGATGCCCTTCTGTTCTCTCCACTCTGTGGATGCCCTTTTTTTCTCTCCTCTCTCTGGATAACCTTCTGTTCTCTGCTCTCTTTGGATGCAGGTCGTTCTCTCCACTCTCTGGATTCCCTTCTGTCCTCTCCTCTTCTGGATGCCCTTCTCTTCTCGCCTTTATCTGGATGCCCTTCGGGCTTCTCCTCTCTCCGAATGCTCTTCTGTTCTCTCCTCTCTCTGGATTCACTTCTGTCTTCTCCTTTTCCCGATTCCCTTCTTTTCTGACCCCTTTCTAGACCCCTTCGGTTCTCTACTCTATCTAGATGCTCGTCTGTCTTCTCCTCTCTCTGTATGGCCTTCTGTATCCTTTTTTGTGGTTGCCCTTCTTTCCTATCCTCTCTCTGGATGCCCTTCTGCTCTCTCTTCTCTCCGGAGTCCATTCTGTCCTCTCCTCTCTATGTATGCCCTTCTGTCTTCTCTTATCTCCATATGCCCTTCTGTCTTCTCCTCTTTCTGTATACCCTTCTGTTCTCTGATCTCTCTAGATGCCCTTTTGTCCTCTCCTCTCTCTGTATGCCCTTCTGTTCTCTTCTCTACTTGATGCCCTTCTGTACTCTCCTTTCTCAGGATGCCCATCTGTGCTCTTCTTCATCTGGATGCCTTCTCTGTTCTCATCTTTCTGGATGCCCTTCTGTTCTCTCCTCTCTCTGAAAGCCCTTCTGTTTTCTCCTCTCTCTGGATGCCCTTCTGTTCTCACATTTCTCTTGATGCCCTTCTGTCCTCTCCTCTCTCTGGGTGCCCTTCTGTATTCTCCTCCCTTTTGATGCCCTACTGGTCTCTCCTCTTTCTAGATTCCCTTCTTCACTCTCCTCTCTTTGAAATCCCTTCTGACCTCTCCACTCCATGCATGCCATTCTGTTCTCTCCTCTCACTGGATGCCCTTCTGTTCTCTCCTCTCTCTAGATGACCTGTTCTCTCGTCTCTCTGGATGCCCTTCGGTGCTCTCCTCTCTCTGGATGTCCTTCTGCCCTCTCCTCTCTCTGGATGCCCTTCTGTCTTCTCCTCTCTCCCTATGCCTTTCTGTTCTCTCCTCTATCCCGATGCCCTTCTGTCTTCTCCTCTCTCCTGATTCCCGACAATTTTCTCCTCACTCTGAATACCCTTCTGTCTTCTCCTCTCTCTAGACGCCCTTCTGTTCTGTCCTCTCACTGGATGCCATTCTGTCCTCTTCTCTCTCTGGATGCTCTTCGGTGTTCTCCTCTATCGGGATGCCCTTCTGTCCTCTTCTCTCTCTGGATGTCTTCAGTTTTCTGCTCTTTCTGGGAGGGTTTCTCTTATCTCCTCGTTCTGGATTCTCTTTTGTTCTCTCATCTCTCTGGATGGGCTTCTGTTCTCTCTTCTCACGGGATTTCCTTCTGTCCTCTCCTCTCTCTGGATGCCCTTCTGTCTTCTCCTTTCTCTGGTTGCCCTTCTGTTCACTCCTCTCTCTGGATGCCATTTTGTCCTCTCCTCTCTCTGGATACCCTTCTTTTCTATTCTCTCTCTGGATGCCCTTCTGTTCTCTCCTATCTCTTCATGCCCTTGTGTCCTCTTCATTTTGGATGACCTTCTGTTCTCTTCTCTCTCTAGATACCCTTCTGTCCTCTTCTCACTCAGCATGCCCATCTGTCCTCTTCTCCATCTAGATTCCTTCTCTCTTCTCCACTTTCCGGATGCCCTTCAGTTCTCTCCTCTCTCTGGAAGCACTTATGTCTTCTCCTCTCTCTGGATGCTCTTCTGTTCTCTCATCTCTCTAGATGCCCTTCTGTTCTCTCCTCAATCTACATGGCCTTCGGTCTTCTCCTCTTTCTCTATGACCTTCTTTTCTCTTTTCTGCGGATGCCCTTCTGCCCCCTCTTCTCTCACTGGATGCCCTTCTTTTATCTCTTCTCTCTAGAGGCCATTCTGTCCTCTCCTCTCTTTGGATGCCCTTCTGTCTTCTCCTATCTCCTGATGTCTTTCCGTCTTCTCCTCTTTCTGGATACCCTTCTGTTCTCTGCTCTCTCTACATGCCCTTCTCTCTGGATGCCCTTATGTTCTCTCCTCTCTCTGGATGTTCTTCTGTCTTCTCCGCTCCCTGCATACCGTTCTATTCTCTACTCTCCCTGGATGCCTTTCTGTCTTCTCCTCTCTCTGGATGCCCGAAAATTTGCTCCTCATTCTGGATATACTTCTGTCTTCTCTTCTCTCTAGATGTCCTTCTCTTCTCTCCTCTCACTGGATGCCATTCTGTCCTCTCCTCTCTCTGGATGCTCTTCTGTCTTCTCCTCTCTCCGGATGCCCTTCAGTCCTCTTCTCTCTCTGGATGTCCTTCAGTCTTCTGCTCTCTCTGGATGGGCTTCTGTTCTCTCCTCTTTCTGGATTCTCTCCTGTCCTCTCATCTCTCTGGATGCACTTCTGTCCTCTCCTCTCTCTGGATGTCCTTCTGTCTTCTCATCTCTCCCTAAGCCCTTCTGTTTTCTAATCTCTCCCGATACCATTCTGTCTTCCCCTCTCTCTGGATGCCTGACAATTTTCTCCTCACTCTGGATATCCTTCTGTCTTCTCTTCTCTCTAGATGCCCTTTTGTTCTCTCTCACACATCCCTGTGTGCATGCCTAGGTTATCAGCCATTTGTATTTGGGGTGTAATATTGTCATAATGGAAGACTCCCGGATATTAGAGGGCCACATCAAACGCAGGCCTTAGTTTAGGAAAAAGCCAATTTTTATCAGGGTATCAAGGGGCCAGTCTCCCTATCGAGAGAAATGAGGGCAGAGCCAGGCATCCCAGGAACCTTTCTTGAGGGTGTGGAAATCTAGGGGTCAGCCATAGGGGAAGGCAGCATGGCTGGCAGCTGTGCCTGTCTCTGGCAGAATCACTTATGTATTTCCTTCCGTCTTCAGTTGATGGTAATGAACTTCAACTGGCTTCTTGATGGCAGCATCAATCTGGTTCTTAACAAAACTTGTAAGACAGTTAAGAGCCCAAGGGCCAAAAGTCAAAAATAATAAAATATCAACAAAGGTTCCTAGTAAACTAGGCAATAGGTTAGTAAGCCAAGTTGAAGTAGAGAACCAATTTTGATACCATGACTCTTGTTCTCTGGCTCTTTTTCTTTCCTCTAAACTCTTTTTGTCTTTGTCCAGGCTATTTTGGACAAGGCCTGTCTTATCAGAGTAAAAGCAACATTCTTCTCTGAGGGCTACGCAGAGACCTTCTTCCTTAAAGAAGACAAGGTCAAGTCCTTTCCTGTTCTGTAACACCACCTCAGAAAGAGAAGCCACAGAGTCCTTAAGGTCTTGTATCCCTTCTCTCAAATTATTTAGATCTTTAGCAGTAAGAGACTGAAGATGGGCATAATGATTATTGGAGGTGACTAGAGAAGCAATGCCAGTACCTGCGTCAATAGTGCTGATTCCTAATATGATAGACAACGTAAGGGCTGTCAGAGGCTCTCGTTTGATCCTAAGGGAAAGACCTTGATCCAGAACATTAAGAAAAGACTCTGAATTGTGAATAAAAAATGAGGGGGAATGGTAACAACTACACAATAATCTCTGGTCTTTAAAAAATCAAAATTGGAAATATATAATGTAAATCCAGTGGCACAGGCAAAATAGGTACTATTGAATGCTATGGTATATAAAAAGTATTATTTAAAATCAATGTCTGATTACAAATAGGGACCAAATTTGGGGGGTGGAAGCATAGAGGGGCCCAAAAGGCAGAGGCCTATGCCCGAGATGGAACTAATATTGAGACCTCCCTCAGGTGAAGTAGCCCATAATAACAAATTGCTATTATCAGAAAATGAGGGAGGGGTAAAAAACAGCTATTCCCTCATAAAAAGGGGGAGTAGGCAAAAAACAAATCCAATATTCTTGATATTGATATTCACTGGTATTATGAATAGCTTCAAGGGAGGCATTTGCCAAAGAAATAATAAGTTCCGCAGAGCTAGGAAGGCCCACAGGTATAGTGGGATGAAATGAGGTAACCTGGGGGGAGGTGGGGACAAGCAAAATGGCTGGAGCAGTAATTCCAGGCCTGGGGACAGGCTTGGCTGGTGGCCGAGGGTGCTGTATGGCAGGATTAGGGCCCACAGCAACATTTTTATTAGGGATACTCTTAAGGAGCTTAATTCTAAAGATGAGACTCAGGTCCGAGCAGGTAAGTGTAAAGGTCGAGCACTCTCTTAGATGTAGGCCCCATTCATATCCTTGGCCTGTCCAGTCTTTACACCTCCCTACATCCATAAAGGATATAAGAAGAGGGACACACCATTTGAATTCACACCAGGATCTAAATGGTTGGGTGGTCTTAATTCCTAGTTTATCCTTTAAATATGTAGGTAGAAACTTTCTCCTTAAGGTGATATAACCCCAGGAGTGGGGTCTCCAATATGCATCTCCTGTGGTTTCACAGCCCCAAGATGCACAATAATAATCAGAGCTATAGCCACATTTATAATTTTGAGAGCGACTGTGGTGAATGGGCCCAGGGCATACATAGAGGCCAGATGGATCATTGGCCAAGGAGACTATCCTATCATAGGAATTACATCCTATAAGGTGGCCATCATAATTGGGGTTAGGTGCATCAACCAGCCGACTTTGGGGCCAATAATGGGAGGGGGTTCCCCAGTCTCCACTGGCACCCAGGGCAAGAGCACAAAGATCCATCCCCAGAGAGGGCCATGAGGCTGTGTTCCAAGTGAAGAGCTGGAATTAACAATGTCTCCTGCTTGGTTTATTATGACCCAAGTAAAATTATAAATCTGGTATGGGGAATGCTGGGGTTTGATACTGACATTTTGATAAAACTGAAGTGTGAGCAGGAGGAGCAGGAGAAGCAAGGCAACTGGATGCATTTTTCTGAAAGGAAGCACAGTTAAGAACTTTTCTGAAAGGAAGCACAGTTAGGAAAAGTCAGGGGGTATCCCTGGGATAGAGTTATCCAACTTCACCAGTCTTTCTGATACCCATCTGGCATTTTGTTTCTTAGAATCATAAATACACATGTGTCCTTTTCCCCAGATAAGGACTATATCAGGACCATTCCACTTATATGTCAATGGATCTTTCCACATGGCTTTGGCATAGGAGTCTGCTGTAGTAGGGTGCCAGAATCTGTTTGCTTCAGACTTTCCTTTTTCATCAAGGGTCAAAAAATTGAGAACGAATAGTGCATGATTTAACAAGATTTTATGATTCCTCTTTTGGGGGTATAAAATGCCCCTTGAATGTTGTAATTTTAAGAGCACGTCCTTTAAGGTCTGATGTTCCCTTTCTACAGTGCCCTGTCCTTGGGGTTTATATGGGATACCAGTAACATGTTAAATATTAAGCTGGGCACAGAACTGTTTGAAGGAGGCGCTGCTATATCCAGGGCCATTATCAGTCTTAAGTATCTTAGGTATGGGCATAAAGGAAAGGCAAAAATATCACATGACTAATAACATTTTTGGTAGCCTCACCAGATTGTAGTGAGGTGCAAAGAAAACCACTGAAAGTATCATTAGAAACATCTATATATTTAAGCTTACCAAAAGGGGCAAAATGAGTAACATTCATTTGCCATATCTCTCCTGGGGTGAGGCCATGAGTGTTCACCTCCAAATGTAACTCAGGTAGGAGGGTGAGACATCCCTGGCACTGACACACTATCTGGTGTCCCTGTTCTCTGGTAATAGAGAACATCTGTCGGATGGTCTGGGCATTTAGATGATGTAATTGGTGGGCCTTTTGTGCCTGTTGTACAGGATCAGAAGGCAGGGTCAAGGTCACCAAGGTAAATGGAGACCCTCGGGTGGACCTATCAATGAGGTCATTTCACTCGCTTAGGGGTCCAGGAAGACCAGAGTGGGCACGTATGTGACCCACAATGAATGGATGGGATCTAGCTAAAATTATCTCCTGAAGCTCAGAAAAGAGGAGGGAAGCATTGGTAGACGGCCTTGTAAAGGGAACGGTCTCTAACAGAGGCACTGATTGAGCCACATATGCACTGTCAGTAAAAAGATTAAAGGCACAATCTGGGAAAGTCTTAAAGACTTGAATAACAGCAACCAATTCTACCAACTGTGCTGAAGAAAATTTGGTCTGAAACTTAGAGACCTGTCCACCTATATTAAAGGCTGCAAACCCAGAGGAGGATCCATCTGTAAAAATCAGTGGTGCTTGAGGAATGGGGATGTTCTTAGTCACTTTAGGGAAGACCACTGCTTGGTGTTCAAGGAACTGTATAAGTTTTTCAGAGGGAGAGTGGTTATCTATCTTTCCCTGAAATAAAATACAGTTAATAGCCCATTCATCTGAGGTCTGAAGTAGCCACTGATCTTGAGCGGCATCATAGGGAATGGTGACAAGGTCAGGGTCTCTACCAAAGAGCTTCAGGGAGGTCTCTCTTCCCATCCTTATGATCTGTACCACCAAGGCAGGATAAACAGGTAGCACTTTAGGAGGGGTGGCGGACAAATGAAGCCAATACAAAGGTTTAGTCTGTTACAGCAATCCCATGGGGGCAAACATGGTGGGAAGAACCAATAGCCATAAGGGGGAGGTTGGAGATTAATAGGTAACAGTCTGTTGTTGAATGGCTTTCTCCACAAGCTTAAGGATGGAGGTGGCCTCAGGGGTTAAGGCATGGGGGAGGAGGTGTCAGAATCTCCTCGAAGAATATCAAATAGAGGCTTAGGTTCTCCAGTTGTTAATTTTAGATAGGGGCGCAACCAATTTATGTCTCCCAAGAGACTTTGAAAGTCATTAAGTGTTTGTAAGGAATCTTTTCTAAGTTCAATTTTTTGAGAGAGAACCTTAGAGGGGTGAAGCTCAAAACCCAAGAATAAATGTGGGGGCTGTAGCTGGACCTTCTTGGTCCAAGTTGGACCAAGTTGGAGGTCAGTTACCAACTCCTGGCCCACCATGGGAATGGTGGTCTTGTCAGGGCTAGCCAGAAGACTGTCATGCATATGATGGACAATATATAACTCAGGGTATTTAAGGCGAAAAGGGTCAATGGCCTGGGCCACAAGCTTTTTTTGGGGGGGGACTATTGGCCCTGCCTTGAGGCAGGACCCTCCACTGAATTCATGGAGAAGGCCCAATGCAATAAACAACAGGAAGGCTACAGACAAAATGTTTACAATCCTCTGGGTGTAAGGGGATGCAGAAAAAACAATCTTTCAAATCAATAACCATCTTATTGTAACTCTTAGGTATTGCCACGGGGGAGGGGAGGCCAGGCTGGAGGGCTCCCATTGGGACCATAGTCTTATTAATTTCTCTGAGGTCCTGGAGCAGTCTCCATCTGCCCCCTTTCTTTTGTATCACAAAATGGGTGTATTCTAAGGGGAGATGGACTGTTCAATGTGGCCAGCATCTAATTGTTCCTGCACCAACTGCATGGCTGCTAAAAATTTACGTTGATGGAGGGACCACTGATTGACCCAGACATGGGAATCTGACTTCCAGGTGATCTTATGTGTCTTGCATGCAGGGGGAGCAATGATCCTTAAGAAAAATTTGAATCATAACCTAGTCCTGAGCGTGAGGTCATTGGTGTAACATCAATTGGGGTGGGGATCCCTTGGTTGCATCTGTCCAAGCCTTGTCCAGGGATGAACCCCTGGTCCAGCATCTGGTGGGTAACAACTGTAGAGGGGCTAAACATAAGAACTCCCATTTGACTCAATATATCTCGACTCCATAAGTTTATAGGGAGGCCAGGTACAATGAATGGTCTATCATGTCCAGTATTACCCTCAAGATCCTCTCAAGTGAGCAACTGGGAGCTTTGAAGGGTGTTGGTGGACTGGCCAATGCCTTGAAGGTGAGTTAAAGAAGGCTGACAGGGCCAAGAGGAGGGCCAAGAGGCCTGTGAAATAACTCTGGAGTCTGCTCTTGAGTTAAGTATGCCCTCAAAGATTTTGCCATTAAGTTTCAGTTTTAATTGTGGGCACTCTTGTGAGAGTTTTAGACCCAATAGACATCAGAAAACTCAGGGGTGGAAGCACCCCAGGATGGGCTCAAGGAAGGTGTGGAGGTGTCTACTGGAAGGGAAAGGCCTGTGCAAGGCACTGTCCCTGGCGAATGTGAAGGGGCCCTCTAGAACTAGTGGCCAATACTTTAATTTCTCCAGAGTAATTATTATCAACAATTGAAGGGAAAATGGCAATGCCTTGGAGTGTGGCAGATGCTCTGTCCAAGATAAGATAATAAGTCTGGGGTGGGGGAGGCCCAAAGACACCATTAGGGATCATCTAAACTCCTCTTCCAGCTTCTAATATTGTATTGGAGAAGGCACAGAGGTCCAATCCTGCACTCCCTGGGGTAGCCCTACAGAGGGCTGAGGCTGGTTTGGGAGCTGTTGATGGAAGGTTTGATGTGGCCCTGCCTGGCTGTTTCCCGAGGCTGGCAGGAAGGAGACTAGCTAAGGGGTCTGGGTCTGGCTCCACATCCCATTTCCCTGAAGGGGAGGGAGGAGTTGGCCAAAATATAAGTTTTGGAATGGCAGGCAGTAGCCCAATATTTGCCTAGCCTGCAGCGAGGACAAGGGGTCATTGGAAGTGAATGCTTTCCCTTCCATTGAGGTGGGGGCTGAGCCATGGGTTTACCCTGAGGGCACTGTTTAGCAAAATGGCCCAGGTGACCACATCTCAAACAGGTGGATACATTTGCCCCACCACTAGTAGCTGTAGTGGCCACTCCCACAGCCAGATTGATGGCTTGTGAGTCCTTCCGGGCAAAGGGATCTACATACTTGCAGATATGAATCATCTCATCCAAATCTTTATTTTTATATTTCCCTCGAAGGGCAGCCCTACAGGCAGAGTTAGCATTTTCATAAGCAAGCTGCTGAAGAAGTTTATTGTCTCCCTGGCCAGGTCCCAAGGATCTCTCAGCTGCCTCCACAAGGTGGGCAACAAATTCTGAAAATTCTTCTTGATTGCCCTGAATGATCTTGGTCAAGGGGGAAAGGACAGAGCCTTTCATGGGAATGGCTCTCCAGGCACTCATAGCTGCGGAGGAAGACTGAGCCAAGAGATCCAGAGAAAATTTTTGTTGTATTTGGTTAGAGGCATATTTCCCTCAATCTAGGAGTTTATCAAGTCCATTTATTGGAGGGTGAGCATGAGTTTGAGAGATTGACTTGTGACTGAGACCTGCAACGATCTGCCCAATTAGCCTGCCAGGAGAGAAATTGTCCCCAAGTTAATATGGCCTGGGCAACTGTCAACCACTCATTGGGTGTTAAATATCCACCTGCTCCAAGGCTTTCAAGAAGGGAAAGAGTGAAGAGAGCATTGGGCCCATAATTCCTAACAGCCGAATTTAATTTTTCTAACTGTTTAAAGCAGAGTTTTTTAAAAGATAGTAGGATTCTCCATAGGGCAGATGTTTTCATTTTCTGTCACGGCTCTGCCCACATCCCTGCTTCCACCTTCTGGCTCTGTTTCATCCTCATTTCCAGAAGACGGCCTCTGTCCCCAATTGGGGGCAAGAAGGCTGGGAAGGTTTATGAGAGGACCATGAAGAGGAAGGGGGCATGGGGCATGAGGAGGAAGATGGAGCAGCAGGCATGTGGCTGTGTTAACGATGAGCACTAGACTAAGAAGGGGGAGGGAGTGGCGGGGTCTGTGAGGAGCTAGAATCAGGAGCTGCAGGTGTCTGAGGAGGGATACCCTGAGAGCGAGTGACAGGGAAAACCAAACATTGAGAGTCCTGCCCAGGGGAGGAGGAACAAAGGGCTGAGAGCAGCGAAATTTGCTCCTGAAGGTGGAGGATGTCTGCCAATTCATGGACCTGAGAAGAAAGGTAGGTCTTCATGTCAGAGAGAGAAACAGGCAGGGTAGCAGGAAAAGTCAAAACCGCAGACATAGGAAGTGATGTGATGTGGAGACTGAGGGAACTGGCGTTAGCGTGGGAACGGCTGTAGTGCCAGAATCCAAAGGCTCTGATTCAGAAGCATCAGCTGCAGCTGGAAGGGCAAGGGCAGGGTGCACTGAGGCTGCAACTAAGGGGGTGAGGGCAGAGACAAAGCAAGTCTGGCAGGAAGGGGGCAAGTGCTGTGTATCAGCGCGGCAGCATGGGAGATGGAGGTGATGGTGGCGGGAACTCCAAGAGGCTGGGGAAGGTGAGCATAGAGGCAGGGGCTTCCAAAGAACAGGATTACAATAGGAAGTTTGATAATGAGAGATGTAAGGGTTGCCTGTGGCTAAAGGCACATAATGTGTGGGCAAAGGTGCAGTGGAAACAGAACTATGACAAGGGCGCACAGGTGAGGTTGGGCTTGAGGAATCCAAAGCTGACAAATCAGGATAAATATGAGGAGAATCAGACGAGGAGGGAAGCTGAGACTCATGAGGCATATCAATAAATGTAAAAGGAACAGAAGCCTGAGATATCGGGCAGGAGAAACTGGTGGAGCCAGGACATGATTGTGATAAGCAGTATTCTGCGACAGACAAGAGCTGGAGTTTACCTGAGTTTCTGTCAGCATCCTCAATAATGTCCCTAATAATACCCCAAAATGAGAAAATTGTTGGACTAACTGCACCGTCACCTTCACATTTAATTTTTATTTAGTTCACGACCCAACTTTTGCCACTTCTTAGGGTGTATGATAGGACCATCAATCATGAACCAAGGACACTGTTCATCAATAAACACAAAGAAACTTATAAGATCTTTTTTCTTAACCCTAATTCCTCTCTCTCTAAGACTTTCTTCGAGGTCCTTTATGAAGGATGCCTCCTTCGACAGTGAATGGCCCATTCTTATGGGACGGAATGAAAATGAAGCTTACCCCGAGGAAAGCAGGTCACAGGCTATGATCCTGTCTCACTCAATCATGCTTTAAGTCTATAAGTCTATCTGTAACTGTCAAGCTGAACCTTGTGGTTTCTAGGGAGATGAAGCTGCAGGGGACATAACTAGCAAGCAGGACCTTGTGGTTGCCAAGGAGATGAAGCTGCAGGGGACATTGTGCAGGTGGGGAGAGGTAAGGGTAAGGGTAAGAGACGAGTTTCCTGGCTTCTGAAAGTACACAACATAAATGTCCTTCCCACTGTCCACCACAGAGACCTCCTTCCCACTGTCTAGCACAGGGAGGTCCTCTCTACTGTCCATCGAAGTGATGTCCTTTCCACTGTCCACCACAGGGACATCCTACCCACTTTCCACAACAGGGATGTTCTTTCCACTGTCCAACACAGGGACATCCTCCCCAGTGTCCAACACAGAAACGTACTAGCCACTGTCCACAAAAGGGACATCCTACACATGTCTACCACAGGGAGGTCCTCTCAAATCTCCACCACAGGTAGGTCCTCTCCACTGACCACCACAGGGACATCAAATCAACTGTCCACCACAGAAATATACTCCCCACTGTCCACAACAGTGATGTCCTTCCCACTGTACACCACAGAGACGTTCTACCCATTGCCCTCCACAGGGACATCCTACCCACTGTCTACCACAGGGATGTCCTTCCCACCGTCCACCAAAGTGACGTTCTTCCTACTGTCCACCAAAGGTACATCTTTCAACTGTCCACCAAAGAGACATCCTCCCCACTGTCCATCACAGGGACAACCTCCCCACTGACCACAACAAGGGCCTCCTTCATACAGTCCACCATAGAGAATTCCTCATTGTTGTCCACCAAAGGGACGTCCTTCCCACTGTCGACCACAGGGACATCCTCCAAATTGTCCACCACAGTGACATCCTTTTCACCGTTCACCACGGAGATATCTTACCCACTTTGCACAACAGGGACATTTTCCTGTGCATAACAGGAATATCCTCACCACTGTGCACGACAGGGATATCCTCCTTTGCACACCAGGGATGTCAGCAACACCCTCCACCCAGAGTTATCCTCTGCACACTATACGACAGGGACATCCTCCCCACTATCCACCAAAGAAATGTCTTATCCACTATTCACCACAGGGATATCATCCCAAAAGACCAACACAGGAAAGTCCTCTTCACTGTCCACCACAGGGATGTCCTTCCCCCTGTTCACCACATGGATGTTCTCCCCACTGTCCACAACAGGGATGTTCTTTCCACTGTTCACCACAAGGATGTCCTTCCCAATATCGACAGCAGGAACGTCCTCCCCAGTGTCCATCACAGGACCATACTACACACTGTCTACCACAGGGACTTACTACCCACTGTCTACAACAAAGAGGTCCTCTCCACGATCCACCACAGAGATGTCATTTCAACGGTCCACCACAGAAATATTCTCCCCACTGTCCACAACAGGGACCTCCTTCCCAATGTCCACCACAAGGACGTCCTCTCTACTGTCCATCAAAGTGATGTCCTTTCCGCAATCCACCACAGGGACATCCTTCCCACTGTCCACAAAAGATGTGTCCTCCCCACTGTCCACCACAGTTAGGTGCTCCCAACTGTCAACCACAGGGACGTTTTATTCCACAGTCCACCAAACAGAAGCCCTTCCAACAGTCCACCACAGGGATATCGTCCTGTGTCCTACAAGGACATCCTTACCACTGTCCAGAACATGGTTGTCCTCAACAATATGCACTACCGGGAAGTCCTCACCGCCATCCACCACACGAATATCCTCTGCACTGTAAACCACAGGGACATCCTACCCACTGTCCATCACAGGCAGGTCCTCCCCTCTGTCCACCACAGGGACATCCTTCTGTCTGTCCACCACAATGATGTCCTCTCCACTGTCCGCACTCCCCACTACAAGGACATCCTTTTCACTGTCCACCAAAGAGACATTCTCTTGTGCACCACAGGAGCATTGTCCTTACTGTCCACAAGGCCGTCATCCACACTGTCCACCACAGGGAAATCCTCTCAACTCTTCAAAACAGGGACATCCTCCCAACTGTCCACAACATGGATGTCCTCTCAACTATCAAACACAGCGAAGTCCTTCCCACTGTAAACAACAGGGACATCCTCCCCACTGTGCACCACAGGGACATCCACCTGTGCACAACAGGGATATCCTAACCACTGTCTACCACAGGGAAGTCCTCCCCACTGTCTACAACAGGGATGTCCTTCCCATTGTACACCACATGGACATCCTCTAGTTGTCCAAAAAAAGAACTTCCTTCCAACAGTTAACCACAGGAACATCTTCCTAACTGTCCACCACACAAATATGTTCCCCATTATCCACTACAGAAACATCCATCCCACTGTACACAACAGGGATATACCCCCCACCTTCCTCCAAATGGATGTTCATCCCAATGTTCACAACAGAAATGACCTGGACATGGTCCACCACAGAGATATCCTCCCAACTCTCCACCACAAGGAGTTTCTCCCCACCGTCCACCACAGGGACCTTCTTCCCACTGTCCACCACAGGGACATCCTTCCTACTATCCACAGCACAGACATCTTCCCCACTGTCCACCACATGGACATCTTTCCCACTGTCCACCACAGGGATGTCCTACCCCACAGCCCACCAGAGTGTGGTCCTCCCCACTGTCCACCACAAGGACATCCTCCTGTGCACAAGAGGATGTCCTCACCATTGTGCACCACAGGGACATATTTTGCATTGTCCACCACAGGGACATCATTCCTACTGTCCACAAAACTGAGGTTCTCCCTGCTGTCCACCACAGGGGCATCCTTACCACTGTCCATGACAGGGTCGTCCTCACCACTGTCCATCATGGGTATGTTCTTCCCATTGTTCACTAGAGGGACATCTACCATAATGTGCACAAAAGAGACATCCTTTTAATGTCCACCACAGGGATATCCTTTCCACTGTCCACCACAGAGAGCACCTCCCTGCTCTCCACCAAAGGGACAGTCTACCCACTGTCCACCATAGAACGTCCTTTCCACTGTCCACCACAGGTACATCCTCTCCACTGTCCACCAGAGGGAAAAACCCTTCCCACTGTCCACCACATGGAGCTCCTCCCTAATGACCACCAGAGGGATATCCTTCCTACTGTTCACCACAAGGAGGTCTTTCCCAATGTCCACAACAGGGACATCCTTCCCACAGTCCACAACATATATTTCCTTCCAATGTCAACCACAGGGACCACCTTCTCACTCTCCACCACAGGAAAGTGCTCTATACTGTCCACCACAGGTATGTCTCTTACAATGTCCACCACAGTGATGTCCTCTGCCCTGTCCACAACAGGCATATCATTTCCATGGTCCACCACAGGGACCTCCTTTCCACTGTACACCACAGGGGAGTCCTCTCTACTGTCCATTACAGGGATGTCCTTTCCACTGTTCACCAAATCGATGTCCTCCACACTGTCCACAACAGGCATGTCCTTCCCACTGTCCAGCAAAGAAAGGTACACCATGCTGTCCACAACAGGAACGTACTTCCCAATGTTCACTAAATGATGTCCTCCCCTATGTCCACCAGAGAGACGTCCTCCCCACTGTTCACCACATGGTGTTTCTCCCCACTGTCCATGCAAGGGACATGCTTCCCATGGTCCACCACACAAAAGTCCTTCCAAATGTCCACAACATGGACGTCCTTCCCACAATCCAAAACATAAATGTCCTCCCAACTGTCCAACACATAGACCTACTTCTCACTGTGCACAACAGAAAAATCCCCTCTACTCACCACCAGAGGAATGTCCTTACCACTGTTCACCTAACTGACGTCCTGCCCTCTGTCCACAAGAGGGACATTCTTCTCATAGTTCACTAGAAGAGGTCTTTCCCAATGTCCACAACAGAGATATTCTTCCCAGAGTTTACAACATAAATGTCCTTCCCACTGTCCACCACAGGGAAGTCTTCTCTACTGTCCATCTAAGTGATGTCCTTTCCACTGTCCACCACAGGGATGTCCTCTCAATTGTCCACAACAGGCATGTCCTTCCCACTGTCCACCACAAAAAGGTACACCCTGATGTCCACAACAGGAACATACTTCCCAATGTCCACTAAATGATGTCCTTTCCTATGTCCACCACAGAGACATCCTTAAACTGTCCACCACATGGTGTTTCTCCCTACTGTCCACGAGAAGGACATGATTTCCACTGTTCAGCACTCGGAGGTCCTTCCCAATGTCCACAACATTGACGTCCTTCCCATATTCCACATCATAAATATCCTCCCCACTGTCCAACACATGGACCTTCTTCCCACTGTTCACCACAGAAAGGTCCTCTCTACTGTCCACCACATGCATGTCCTTTCCACTGTCCAAACCAGTGATATCCTCCCCACTGTCCACAACAGTGATGTCCTTCCCACTGTCCACAAAAGAAAGGTCTTCCCCACTGACCACCACAGGGATGTCCTCACTGTGCACCTAAGTGATGTCCTCACCTCTGTCCACAAGAGGGACATTCTTCCCAAAGTTCACCACAAGGAGGTCTTTCCTAATGTCCAAAACAGAGGTGTTCTTCCCACAGTCCACAACATAAAAGTCCTTCCCACTGTCCACCATAGGGACCTCCTTCGCACTGTCCGCCACAGTGATGTCCTCCCCAGTGTCCACCATAGGAACATACTACCCACTGTCCACCAGAGATATGTCCTACCTGCTGTCCACCACTGTTACATCCTTTCCACTTTCCACCATTAGGAGGTCCTCTCCACTGTCCACCACAGAAAAATCCTTTCCACTGTTCACCACAGGGATGTTCTTCCCAATATCCATGACTGGGATGTTCTCACCACTGTCCACAACAGGGACGTCCTTTCCACTGTCCACCACAGAAACATAGTCATCACTGTCTATCACAGGGACATCTTTACCACTGTCCAACACAGAGAGGTCCTCCCTGCTGTCCACCACAAGGACGTCCTTCACACTGTCCTCCACAGGGAGAACCTCCCCACTGTCTACAACAGGGACGTCCTTCCCATTGTCCACCACATGGACATCCTTTCACTGTCCACAAAAAGGATTTCCTTCCCACTGTTTACCACAGGGACCTCTACCTAACTGTCCACCACACAAATATGCTCTCAACTGTCCACTACAGAAACATCCATCCCACTGTACACAACAGGGAATTACTCCCCACTGTCCTTCACAAGGATGTCCATCACAGTGTCCACAACAGAATGGTCCTACCCACTGTCCACCACAGGGACATCTTCCTAACTGTCCACCCAAAGGAGTTCCTCTCCAACAGTCCACCACAGGATCATTCTTCCCACTGTCCACCACAGGGACATCCTCCTGTGTACTACAAGGACATCCTTACCACTGTCCACAGCACGGTTGTCCTCAACAATATGCACTAATTGGAAGTTATCACCACAGTCCACCAAAAGAATATCCTCTGCACTGTAAACCACAGGGACATCCTACCCACTGTCCACCACAGGGACAACCTTCTACCTGTCCACCACATTGTTGTCCTCAACACTGTCCTCCAAAGGGACGTCCTTCCGACAGTCGACCACAAGGATGACATTTCAACGGTCCATCACAGGGAAGTCCTCTTCACTGTCCACTACAGGGATGTCCTTTCCACTGTACACCACAGGGACAACCTACTGTGCACAACAGGATTTTTTTTTACCATTGTCTACCCCAGAGATGTCTTCTGCACTCACCACTACAAGGACATCATTCTCACTGTCCAACAAAGAGACATTCTCTTGTGCACCACCGGAGCGTTGTTCTTACTGTCCACAAGGCCATCATCCACACTGTCTACTACAGTGAAATCCTCTCAACTCTCCAACACAGGGACATCCTCCTAACTGTCCACAACACGGATGTCCTCCCAACTATCAAACACAGTGAATCCTTCCCACTGAAAACAACAGGGACATCCTCCCCACTGTGCAACACAGGGACATCCCCCTGTACACAACAGGGATGTCCTAACCACTGTCCAGAACAGATATGTCCTCCGCACTCTCCACCATATGGACATCCTTCCAACTATGCACCACAGGGATATTCTCAATTGCACCACAGTAATATCCTCCCCACTGTCCATCACAGGGAAATACTCCCCACCGTCCACCACTTGGATTTGCTCCCCACTGTCTACAACAGTGATATTCTTCCCACTATTCAAACTAGAAAAGTCCTCCCCGCTGTGCACCAAGACGACATCCTTAAGACTGTCCACTTCAGTGATAGCCTCTCCTCAGATTATAACAGGGATCTCCTTCCCACTGTCTATCACAAGTAGGTCCTCCCCACTGTCTACTAGAGGCACACACTTCCCACTGTCCACCACAAAGAGGTCTATCCCATTGCCACAACAGGGATGTCCTTCCCACTGTCCACAACTTATATGTCCTTTCCACGGTCCATCACAGGGACCTCCTTCCCACTGTCCACCACAGGGTAGTCCTCTCTACTGTCCACCACAAGGATGCCTTTTCCACTGTCTACCAGATTGACGTCCTCACCACTGTTTACAACAAACATGTAGATACCACTGTCCACCACAGCAACGTTCTCTCCACTGTCCACCACAGGAAGGTCCTCCCAACTGTAAATCACAGGGACGTCCTTTCAACTGTTCACCATAGAGATGTCCTTCCCAATATCCACCACAGGGACATCCTCCTGTGTAACACGCGGACATCCTTACCACTGTATACAACATGGTTGTCCTCTCCAATGTCCACTACAGGGATGTCCTCACCACTGTCCACAACATCAATATCCTCCACACTGTAAACCACAGGGACATCCTACACATTGTCCACCACAGGGAGGTCCTCCCCACTGTCCACAACAGGAACATTCTTCTGCCTGTCCACCACAGTGATGTCCTCCCCACTGTACATCTCAGGGACATCCTCCTGTGCACAACAGGGATGTTCTTACCACTGTACTCCCCAGAGATGTCCTCTGAACTCCCCAGTACAAGGACACCCTTCTCACTGTCCACCAAAGAGACATTCTCTTGTGCACCACAGGAATTTTGTTCTTACTGCAAGTTCTTACTACAGTCTACAAGGCTGTCTTCTGTGCTGTCCAACACACTACTCATCATTGTCCATCACTGGACATCTTTTTCACTGTCAACCAAAGAGAGGTCCTCTCAGCTGTCCACCACAGTGACGTCCTTCCAACTGTCCACAACAGTAAAGTCCTCCCCACTGTCCAAAACAGGGATGTCCACCCCACTGTCCACCATATGGACGTCCTACCCACTAGACATCACAGGGAGGTCCTTCCTACTGTCAACCATAGAGAGGTCCTCCCAGCTGTCCAAAACAAGAACATCCTTCTCACTGTTCACCACAAGGACATCCTCACCACTGTGCACCACAGGGACATCCTCCTGTGCACAACAGTGATGTCCTCACCCTTGTGCACCACAGAAACCTCTGCCTTTGCACACCAGGAATATCCTCACCACACTTTACCCCAGAGATGTCCTCTGCACACTCCAAGGCAGGGACATCATATCCAATGTCCACCAAAGGACGTTCTCCTTTGCTCCAGAGAAACTTCCTCAATACTCTCCATGAAAGGACGTCCTCCCCATTGTCCACCAAACAAACGTATTCCCCAAACTCCACTAAAGAGAAGTCCTTTAAACTGTCCACAACAGGGACGTCCTTCCCACTGTCCACCACAGAGAGTTCCTCTCAGCTCTCCACCACAGGGATGTCCTTCTCACTGTTCACCACAAGGACATCCTCCCCACTGTGCACAACAAGGACATCCTCCCGTGCATAACAGGGATGTCCTCACCCTTGTGCACCACAGGAACATCTTCCTGTGTACACCATGAATGTCCTCACCATTGTCTACCCCAGAGATGTTCTCCTCACAATCCAAGACAGGGACATCATTCCCAATGTCTACCAAAGGGACATTCTCCTTTGCCCCAGAGAAACATCACCACTGTCCACCACAAGACAACCTGACCACTGTTTACCACAGGGACATACTCCCCACTGTCCACCTAAGGGAAGTCCTCTCCACTGTTTACAGCAGGGACGTCCTTCCAAATATCTACCACAGGGGGTCCTTCCCACTGTCCACCAGAAAGACATCCTTCCAACTGTCTACCACAGGGACTTATTCCCCAGTGTCAACCAAAGGGACGTCCTCCCCACTTTTCACCACAGGAATGTTTTCCACACGGTCCAACACAGGGGTGTCCTCACCAAGGTCCACTACAGGGACATCCTTCCTACTGTCCACCACAGGGAGGTCCTCCCCACTGTCCACAACATGGATGTCCTTCCCACTGTAAAACAAAGAAATGTCCTTCCCAGTATCCACCACAGAGACGTCTTTCCATCTGTCGACTACATTGACATCCACCCCATGGTCCACCACAGGGAAGTCCTCGCAACCATCCTCAATAGGGAGGTCCTCCCCATACTCCACCACACGGATGTCCTCCACAGTGAAATCCACAGGCACGTTCTCCTCAGTGTGCACTACAGTGAAGTACTCACCACTCTATACCACAGGGATATCCTTCCCATTGACCAACTCAGTGACTACCTCCCCACTTTCCATCACAGGGATATCCTACCCACTATCCACCACAGAAAGGTTCTCCCTGCTGTCCACCACAGGGACATCCTTACCACTATTTGCCACAGGGTCATCCTCACCAATGTCCACCAGTGGGAAATCCTTCCCACTGTTCACCACAGGAACATTCTTTCCACTGTGCACCACAGGGACATTCTTCTGTGAATAACAGAAATGTTCTTACCACTGTCCATTGCAGAGATGTCCACTGCACTCTCCACTCCAGGCAAATACTTCCCACTGTCCACCAAAAAGACGTTTTTTTGTGCACCACAGGAACATCCTCCCCACTGTCCACAATGTCATCACCACCACTGTCCACCACAGTGATGTGCTCTCCACTCTCCAAAACAGGGACATCATTCCCAAGGTCCACCAAAATAGTGTTTTCCTGTGCACCACAGAAACGTCCTCTGCACTGTCCACCACAGGGATGTCCTCATCATTGTCCAGCACAGAGATCCCAACTATCCAACACAGAGTGCTCCTCTTCACTGTCCACCACTGAGATGTCCTTCCCACTGTCCAACACAGAGAGATCCTCCCAGCTGTCCACCACAGGGATGGCCTCCCAACTGTCCACCAGAGGGATATCCTTCCCACTGTGCACCACAAGGAGGTCCTTCCCAATGTCCACAAAGTGACATCCTATTTAAAATCCACAACATAAACATCTTTCTCACTTTCCAGAACAGGGATATCCTTCTTACTGTCTACCACAGGGAGGTCTTCTCTACTGTCCACCACAGTGATGTCCTTTCCACTGTCCACCACAGGGACGTCCTCCTCACTGTCCAGCACAAGGACATCCTTCCAACTGTCCAGCACAGAAACCACCAGCCCACTGTCCACCACGGGAATGTCCTACACTTGGTCAGCCACAGGGACATCCTGCCCAATGTTCACCACAGTGATGTTCTCACAAATGTCCAACATAGAGTTGTGCTCAGCACTCTTCACCACAGGGACATCTTTTTCCTGTCAAGCACAAGACGTCCACTGGACTGTCCACCACAGAGATGTTTTCCCACTGTCCACAACAGGGGCGTCCTCACTAATGTCCACCACAGGGGTGTGCTTTTCCGTAGTTCAAAACAGAAACATCGCTTCCGGTCTGGGCCAGAACACTGAGCAGATCTTGGGTGGCAGCTCTGCCCCCAACATCCAAGAACCCAGAGGAAGCAGGGATCCAAGGCGCTCAAACTCAGGCAGTATCTTAGGTAAGCAGACAGCAGGGCCCGCCCTAAACAGGGAGTAACTGGGACCAAAAGGACCCAGGAAGTCACTCCCGGCCTGGAACACTGGTTCCTTCCTGTCTGGGCCAGAGCAAGAAGCAGATCTTGGGTGGCAGCTCTGCCCCCAACATCCAAGAACCCAGAGGAAGCAGGGATCCCAGGTGCTCGAACTCAGGCAGTATCCTAGGTAAGCAGACAGCAGGGCCCGCCCTAAACAGGGAGTAACTGGGAACCAAAAGGACCCAGGAAGTTACTCCTGGCCTGGAACACTGGTTCCTTCCAGTCTGGGCCAGAGCACTGAGCAGATCTTGCGTGGCAGCTCTGTCCCCAACCTCCAAGAATGCAGAGAAAGCAGGGATCCCAGGCGCTCTAACTTGGACAGTGTCTTAGAAACTACTTCTCAGATCTGAGGCCTAGATCAGACCTCTGCCAGGTCTGCTGTTGTGTGGACCCCAGATTCCACCTGAGACATACTGGAAGGTCCACTCAATCCAGAACCACAGAAGAACAAATGAACTCAGAGCTTCAGACAACATATCCTGAGATATTCTAGAGGAGACACTGCACCCAGAACAGCAGACACCTAGCTGGACTACTAGCTTGGAGGCACCATATCCTGAGGCATCCTAGAGGTACCACTGTAATCAGTGCAGCTGGAAAAGATCACAGAGACATTTGGACCCCTAGGAGATCAGACACAAGCTAGATAACTAGAAAGACAGGCTTCAGTCAGAGACAGCAAGTACAGGCAGCACTAGAGTTAACCAGATGGCAAAAGGCAAGAGCAAGAATGTAAGCAACAGAAACCAAAGTTACATGGCATCATCAGAACCCAGCTCCCCCATCAGAGCAAGCCCTGAACACCCCATCACACCAGAAAAGCAGGAATCAGAATTAAAATCACTTCTCATGATGATGATAGAGGGCTTTAAGAAAGACATAAATAACACTCTCAATGAACTTAAGGAGAGCACTGGTAGACAGATAGAAACCCTTAAAGAGTAAACACAAAAATCCCTTAAGGAATTGCAAGAAAATGCAACCAAACGGGAAAATGAATTAAACAGAACCATGCAGGATCTAAAAATGGAAGTAGAAACAATAAAGAAATCACAAAGGGACAATACACTGGAGATAGAAAACCTAAAAAAAAGATCAGGAGTCATAGACACAAGTATCACCAACAGAATACAAGAGATGGAAGAGAGAATCTCATGTGCAGAAGATACCATGGAAAACATTGACACAACTGTCAAAGAAAATGCAAAATACAAAAAGCTACTAACCCAAAATATACAAGAAATCCAAGACACAATGAGAAGGCCAAACCTAAGGATAATAGGTATAGATGAGGGGGAAGACTCCCAACTAAAAGGACCAGTAAATATCCTCAACAAAATTATAGAGGAAAACTTCCCTAACCTAAAGAAAGAGATGTCCATAAATATACAAGAAGCTTACAGAACTCCAAATAGTTTAGACCAGAAAAGAAATACTTCCCGCCATATAATAGTCAAAACATCAAATGTACAAAACAAAGAAAAAATACTAAAAGCAGTAAGGGAAAAAGGCAAAGTAACATATAAAGGCAGACCTATAAGAATTACACCAGACTTCTCACCAGAGACCATAAAAGCCAGAAGATCCTGGACCGATATCATACAGACCATAAGAGAACACAAATGCCAGCCCAGACTACTATACCCAGCAAAACTGTCAATCATTATTGATGGAGAAACCAAAATATTCCATGACAAATCCAAATTTACACAGTATCTCAACACAAATCCAGCACTTCAAAGAATAATTGGTGGAAAACTCCAACACAAGGAGGGAAACTACAACCTAGAAAAAGCAAGAAAGTAATCTTCCAAAAACCCCAAAAGAAGATAGTTACACAAACATATCTCCACGGATGTTAGCCCAAAAGCTTGGATTAGCGAAGACTCAACCCACAGACCACATGAAGCTCATGAAGAAGGAAGACCAAGAGGGGATGCCTCAGTTCTACTTAGAACGAGAAATAAAAATGCTCAAGGGAGCAAATAGGGAAACAAAACATGGAACAGAAACTGAAGGAGGGGCCATCAGGAGACCTTTCCACCTGGGTATTCACTCCATGTACAGCCATCTAATCTAAACACTGTTGTGGATGGCTGGAAGTGCATAATGTGAGGAACATGATATAGCTGTCTCCTTAGAGGTCAGCCAAAGACTAAAACACTCAGAGGACAATGTTCACAATTAACCACTGATATGATCAGGGGTTTCCCAATGGAGAACTTAGTGAGAGGACTGAAGGAGCAGAAAGGGCTATTGACCCCAGGTGGAAAGCAACAATACCAAACAACCAGAGCCCCCCAGGGTCTAAACCACCAGCCTGGGAACACATAGGGAGGGACCCAAGACTCCAGAGGTATATGTAGGGGAGGACGGCCCTGTCAGACATAGGTGGGAGAGGAGTTTCTTGGTCCCATAAAAAAAAATGAATGAAAAATGAATGAATGAACACACAGTGGGGGGGGTGTGAGGGCCGGGAGGGGATAGTGAGGGGGGTAGGTGTGGTCACTGCCTCATAGAAGCATGAGGAGGGGGATGGGATAGGAGGTTTCTGGGTGGTGGGAGGAAGTAGGCTAAGGGGATGAAATCTGAAACGTAAATACTACAACCAATTTTAAGAAGCGGGGAAAAAAAAGTCTTCAGAACCAACATCTTTAAAAAGAAATGTCAGCCCCCTGGGGGTGGGAATTTTTTTTTCTTGATACTAAAACTTGTTCTGAGAATTGTATATTGCAGAATACACAGCCTTGGTGTATCTACTCATCAAGCATACTGAGCAGACCTGCCCAAACCTCTGATGTCCTGGAATTCCATCTGGATTCAGTGAAGACACAGCATCAGAGGCTTATCAACTTACTCTCCCCCCCACCCCTCTTCTACAATCTCAACGCCCTTAATCAGCTTGAAGAAGTTAAAGAAGAGTCAGCGCCCCTATTCCCTGAGCTTGGGGACTAATGTGGTTAATAATGGTCTGTCTTTCTAGGGAAAAGTAGTGGTTTTGTTGGAACAGGGGGGATTAGCTAGAACTTACTGCATAGCCATAACCTACTGGTAGAAATCTGTATAATTATTATCAAGATGAAGTTATAAATTCTTAAATGGTACAAAATTTACTTTGATCTCAAATTTAAGGTTTTCATTGGTACGAGCCTCTTATTAATATAAAAATGAGATGAATATTGATATACTCATGGGCATTGTGCCTGTATAACACATTTAGGAATACAATGCCTAGACCCAGCCCTTTTTTAACTTTTTTAACTGATTTGGGACGGTTAACTTATGAGTTAAGGGACTATAGCAAATTCATGGTTTTGAGTTTATTGTTAGGGTGCTTTCCATATTTTACTTAGAAATAGCTGAGAGGAGTTAACAGAAAACAGTCCAGGTTACCTTACATGGATAGTTGGTTTTCAAAACATCAGAAGTCCATAGAACTGATGCTACAAATATTTATATATTAATGTTCATATTGATTAGAGACCTGTCTGCTCCTGACAGCTTCCTGTCATGGATTCTAAGAAGAAATTGAGCATCCTTGGAGTTACTCCAGTTGTGTGGTAAAAGCCACTAGGCAAGAATTGCCTCTCTCCATCTACAGACAAATTACTGTCCAGAAAAGGACACACATGCAGAATAGTCGACTGATTATATCTGCCTAGACAGAGTAATCAGTCCTTAATAATCCTGCATCACCAAGGTCTGTCAGATGATTCTGGGTCAGAAGGCTGAAGATTTGATGCTCCAACGTTCGGTAGTATAGGGGCTTTTCAGGTGTTCAGAGGTCTCTATAAGTTGGCTAAGTTTTAGAAGCTATGCTTTCTGCTTCCCACAATTATAGTTAACTCAGTCATTCTGGATTTCTGACGGGGTTGAAAACTTATAGCTATTTACCGTAAGAGAAAAGATTTGAGTGGATGGTCGTCAGCTGACATTCATCCTAAAGCCAGGTTCAGAACTAAATGTTTTAGTTAGGATAGATGACAAAGGTGCTGGTTAGTCAACAAAATGATGGACTGGGTATTAGGACTATCTTGTACCTCACTGGTACAAATTGGCATAATTATGCTCTAATTGTATTTTGAGAGAAAAGTTTCATTTTAACAGGAAGGGTGATGTGTAGGAGGAGCTAAGGTAGGAGGAGTACTGAGAGGAAGAAAAGGAGTAAGAAGAGGAGGAGAAGAAGGATAGGAGAAGCTAGGTGATGAAAGAGAGAAAGAGGGGGGAGACAGGGAGGCAGATATTCATGTATCTCCACCAGTCAAAGATAGTTGTTATATCTAGGTCGGTCAGTGGGTTACACCTCTGATTGAACAATTCCAAACTTATAACGCTTATGATTAACATTATTTAAAAAAATGTATAAATGCAAAAAGGAAAAGGGGGCATAGGATAGGGGTTTTCTAAGGGGGGGAATGGGGAAAGGGGATGGCATCTGAAGTGTAAATAAAATATCTAATAAAAAAAGGAAAAAAAAACAAAAACAAAACAAAAAAAACAGAAACATCCCTTCTGTCTTCTCCTCTCTCTGGATGCTTTTCTGTCTTCTCCTCTCTCTTGTTGCCATTCTGTTCTCTCCTCTTTCTGAATGCCCTTCTGTTCTCTCCTCCCTCTGCATGCCCTTCTGTCCTCTCATCTTTCTGGATGCCCTTCTGCTCTCGCATCTCTCTGGATGCCCATCTGTCCTCTCCTCTCCCAGGATGCGCTTCTGTCTTCTCCTCTCTCTGGATGCCCCTCTGCTTTCTCCTCTCTCTGAATGTCCTTCTGTCTTCTCCTCTCTCTGGATGCTCTCCTGTACTCTCATCTCTCTGCATGTCCTTCTTTGATCTTCTCTCTCTGGATGACCTTCTGTCTTCTCCTCTACTGAAAGATCTTCGGTCTTCTCATCTCTCTGGATAAACTTCATTCCTCTCCTTTCTCCTGATGCCCTTCTGTTCACTCCTATCTACCGATGCCCTTCTGTCTTCTCCTCTTTATGGATGACCTTGTGTTCTCTGATCTCTCTAGGTGCCCTTCTGTACTCTCCTCTCTCTAGATGCCCTTCTATCTTCTATTCTCTCAATATGCCCTTCTGTTCTTTCGTTTCTCCAGATGCCCTTCTGTGCTCTCCTCACTCTGGATGCCCTTCTGTCCTCTCCTCTCTCCCTATGCGCTTCTGTTCTCTCATCTCTACAGATGCCCTTCTGTCTTCTCCTCTTTCTGGATGCCCTTGTGTTCTCTGCTCTCTCTAGGTGCCCGTCTGTCCTCTCCCCTCTCCAGATGCTCTTCTGTTCTCTCCTCTCTCTGGATGCCCTTCTGTTCTCTCCTCTCTCTGGATGCCCTTCGGTCCTCTCCTCTCTCTGGATGCCCTTCTGTCTTCTCCTCTGTCTGGATGCCCTTCTGTTTTCTCCTCTGTCTGGATGCCTGACAATTTTCTCCTCACTCTGGATACCCTTCTGTCTTCTCCTCTCTTTAGATACCTTTCTGTTCTCTCCTATCACTGGATGCAATTCTGTCCTCTCCTCTCTCTAGATGTCCTTTTCTCTTTTCCTTTCTCCCGAAGCCCTTCAGTCCTCTTCTCTCTCAGGATGTCCTTCAGTCTTCTGCTCTCTCTGTATGGGCTTCTGTTCTTGCCTCTTCTGGAATCTCTCCTGGTCTATCATCTCTCTGGATGCCCTTCTGTAATCTGCTCTCTCTATGTGCACTTCTGTACTCTCCTCTCTCTGGATGCCCTTTTGTCCTGTCCTCTCTCTTGATGCCTTTCTGTCATCTCCTGTCTCTGTATTCCCTTCTGTCCTCTACTCTCTCTGTATCCCTTCTGTCCTCTAATCTCTCTGGTGGCCTTTCTGTTCTCTTCTCTTTATGGAAGCTCTCTTGTAGTCTCATCACTCTGGGTGCCCTTTTGTTCTCTGCTCTCTCTGGATGACCTTCTATCTACTCCTGTCTCTGAATGCCCTTCAGTATTCTCCTCTCTTTGGATTCACTTCTGTACTCCTCTCTCTGGATGCCCTTCCGTGGTCATCTCTCTCTGGATGAACTTTTGTCTTCTCGTTTCTCTGGATGCCCTTCTGTCCACTCCTCTCTCTGGATGCCCTTCTGTCTATTCCTCTCCCTGGATCCCTTATGTCCTCTAATCTCTCTGGATGCCATTCTGTCCTCAATTCTCTATGGAAGCTCTCCTGTACTCTCATAACTCTGGATGCACTTCTGTTCTCTCCTCTCTATGGATGACCTTCTGTCTTCTCCTCTCTCTGAATCCCCTTCAGTCTTCTCTTCTCTCTGGAGGAACTTCTTTCCTCTCCTATCTCCCGATGCACTTGTCTCTCCTCTCTACCAATGCCCTTCTGTTTTCTCCTCTTTCTGGAAGCCCATGTGTTCTCTGCTCTCTCTCGGTGCCCTTCTTTCCTCTCCACTCTTTGGATGCCCTTCTGTTCACGTTCTCCCTGGATGCCATTGTGTCCTCTCACCTCTCCAGATGCTGTTCTGTCCTATCCTCTCTCTGGATGCCCGACTTTTCTCAGTTCTCTCTGCATTCCCTTCTCTCCTTTTCTCTCTCTGGGTGCCATTCTTTTCTTTCCTATCTTTAGACTCTCTTTTTGTCTTCTCCTCTCTCTGGATGCCCTTCTCTTTTCTCCTCTCTCTAGATGCCCTTCTGTCCTCTATTCTCTATGAGCTTCTGTTCTCTTGTCTCTTTGAATGCCCTTCTGTGCTCTCCTCTCTCTGGATACCCTTCTGTCCACTCCTCTCTATGGATGCCCTTCTGTCTTCTCCTTTCTCTGAATGCCCTTCTGTCTTCTCCTCTCTCTGGATGCCTGACAATTTTCTCCTCACTCTGGATACCCTTCTGTCTTCTCCTGTCTCCACATGCTTTTCAGTCCTCTTGTCTCTCAGTATGTCAGTCAGTCTTCTGCTCTGTCTGGATGGGCTACTTATCTCTCCTCTTCTGGATTCTCTCCTGGTCTATCATCTCTCTGGATGCCCTTATGTTCTCTTTTTTCTGTGAATGCACTTCTGTCTTCTCTCTCTGGAAGCCCCTCTGTTCTTTCTTCTGTCTGGATGCCCTCTGTCTTCTTTTCTCTCAGAAGGCTTTTCTCTACTCTCCTCTCATTGGAATGCCTTCTGTTTTCTCCTCTCTCTGGATGCCCTTCTGTTCTCTCCTATCTCTGGATTCTCTTCTGTCCTCTCATCTCTCTGGATGACCTTCTGTTCTCTACTCCCTCTGGAGGACCTTCATTTCTCTCACCTCTCTGGATGCCCTTCTGTTCTCTCCTCTCTGTCGATGATTATCTGTTTTCTCATCTCACTAATTGGCCTTGTGTCCTCTACTCTCTCTGGATGTTCTTCTGTTCTCTCATCTCTCTTGATGCCCTTGTGTCCTCTCTTATCTCTGGGTGTCCTTGTGCCCTCTCTTCTCTCTTGATGCCCTTCTATCCTCTCCTCTCTTTGGATGCCCTTCTTTTCTCTCCTCTCTCTCGATGCTCTTCTGTTCTACCCTCACTGTGAATGCCCTTCTGTCCTCTCCTCTACCTGGATGCCGTTTTGTTCTCTCCTCTTTCTGGATGCCCTTCTGTTCTCTCCTCTCTCTGTATGTCCTTCTTTACTATCCTCTCTTTGTTTGCCCTTCTGTCTTCTTCTATCTTTGGATGCCCTTCTGTTCTCTCCTCTCTCCAAATGCCTTTCTTTCCTCTTCTCTCTCTGGATGCCCTTCTGTCTTCTCCTCTTTTTGGATGTCCTTCTGTTCTCTTCTCTCTGGATGCCCTTCTGGGCTCACGTCTCTCTGGATGTCCTTCTATCTTCTCCTCTCTCTGAATGCACGTCTGTTCTCTCCTCTCTCTGGATGCCCTTCTGTCCTCTCCTCTCACTGGATGCCCTTCTCTTCTCTCCTCTCTCTAGATGCCCTTCTGTCCTCTATTCTCTCTGGATGCCTCTGTTCTCTCATCTCTCTGGATGCACTTCTGTCCTCTCCTCTTTCTGGATGCCCTTTTTTTCTCTCCTCTCTCTAGATTCTCTTCTGTCCTCTCATCTCTCTGGACGCCCTTCTGTTCTCTTCTCTATGTCAATGATCTTCTGTTCTCTCATCACTCTAATTGGCCTTGTGCCTCTACTCTTTCTTGATGCTCTTCTGTTCTCTCATCTCTCTTGATGTCCTTGTGTCCGCTCTTCTCTCTTGATGAACTTCTGTCCTCTCTTCTCTCTGGGTTCCCTTCTGTCTTCTCCTCTCTCTGCATGCTCTTCTGTCTTCTCCTCTCTCTGGATGCCCTTCTGTCCTCTCTTCTCTGTGGATGTCCTTTTGTCTTCTCCACTCTCAGGATGCCCTTATGTTCTCTCTGTATGACATTCTGTACTCTTCTCTCTCTGGATGCTCTTCTGTCTTCTCCACTCTCTGGATGCCCTTTTGTTCTCTCCTCTCTCCAGATGCCGTTCTGTGTTCTCCTGTCTCTCAATGCCCTTCTGTTCACTTCTCTCCCTTGATGCCCTTATGTCCTCTCCCCTCTCTGGATGCCCTTCTTTCCTCTCCTCTCTATGGAAGCCCTCTGTCTTTTACTCTCTCTGGAAGACTTTCATTTCTCTTCTCACTCTGGATACCCTTCTGTCTTCTGCTGTCTCCAGAATCCCTGCTCTTCTCTCTTCTCACTGGATTTCCTTCTGTCCTCTCCTCTCACTGGATGCCCTTCTGTCCTCTTTTCTCTCTGAATGTCGTCAGTCTTCTGCTCTCTCTGGTTGTCCTTCTGTTCTCTCCTCTTTTGGGATTCTCTTCTGATCTTTCCTCTTTCTGGATGCCCTTCTGCTCTCTCCTCACTCTGAATGCCCTTCTGTTCTCGCCTCTCTGTAGATGCACTTCTTTTCTCTCCTTTTTCAGGATGCCCTTCTGTTCTCTCCTCTCTCCGGATGCCCTTCTGCCTTACCTCAATCTGGATGGTTTACTGTTCTATCAAATCTCTGGATGCATTTCTTTCCTCTCTTATTACAGGATGCCCTTCTGCTCTCTCCTCATCTTGATGCCAATATTCAGTCTCTCCTCTCTCGATGGCAAATGTCCTCTTCTCTCTCTGGATGCCCTTCTCTCTTCTCCTCTCTCTGGATGCCATTTTGTCCTCTCCTCTCTCTGGATGCCCTTCTGTCTTCTCCTCTCTCTGGATGCCTGACAATTTTCTCCTCACTCTGGATACCCTTCTGTCTTCTCCTCTCTCTGGATGCCCTTCAGTCCTCTTCTCTCTCAGTATGTCCTTCAGTCTTCTGCTCTGTCTGGATGGGCTTCTGTTCTCTTCTCTTCTGGATTCTCTCCTGGTCTATCATCTCTCTGCATGCCCTTCTGTTTTCTTTTTTCTCTGAATGCACTTCTGTCTTCTCTCTCTGGATGCCCCTCTGTTCTCTCCTCTGTCTGGATGCCCTTCTGTCTTCTCCTTTCCCTAGATGTCCTTCTGTACTATCCTCTCTTTGGATGCCCTTCTGTCCTCTTCTCTCTTTGGGTACTCTTCTTTTCTCTCCTCTTTCTAGATTCTCTTCTGTTCTCTCCTCTCTCTGGATGCCCTTCTGTTCTCTCCTCTCTGTTGATGATCTTCTGTTCTCTCATCTCTCTAATTGGCCTTGTGTCCTCTACTCTTTCATGATGCTCTTCTGTTCTCTCATCTCTATTGATGCCCTTGTGTCTTCTCTTCTCTCTGGATGTCTTTCTGTACTCTCTTCTCCCTGGGTGCCCTTCTGTCTTCTCCTCTCTCTGGATGCCCTTCTGTCTTCTCCTCTCTCTGGATGCCCTTCTGTCCTCTCCTCATTTTGGATGCCCTTCTGTTCTCTCCTCTCTCTCTGTGCTTTTCTGTGCTACCCTCTCTGTGAATGCCCTTCTGTCCTCTCCTCTACCTGGGTTCTGTTTTGTTCTCTCCTCTTTCTTGATGCCCTTCTGTTCTCTCCTCTCTCCGGATGCCTTTCTTTCCTCTCCTCTCTCTGGATCCTGTCTGTCCTCTAATTTCTCTGGTTGCCTTTCTGTTATCTTCTATCTATGGATGCTCTTTTGTACTCTCATCACTCTGGACGCCCTTCTGTTCTCTCCTCTCACTGGATGACCTTCTCTCTTTACCTCTTGCTGAATGCCTTTTGGTCTTCTCCTCTCTATTAAGGAACTTCTTACCTCTCCTATCTCTCGATGCCCTTCTGGTCTCTCCTCTCTACCGATGCCCTTCTGTCTTCTCTTCTTTCTAGATGCCCTTGTGTTCTCTGCTCTCTCTAGGTGCCCTTCTGTCCTCTCCACTCTCTGGATGCCCTTCTGTTCACTTTCTCCCTGGATGCACTTCTGACCTCTCCCCTCTCCGGATGCTGTTCAGTCCTCTCCACTCTCTGGATGCCATTTTTCTCTCTTCTCTCTGGATTCCCTTCTGTCTTTTTATCTCTCTGGATGCCCTTCTTTTCTCTCCTATCTCTGGATTCACTTTTTGTCTTCTCCTCTCTCTGGATGCCCTTCTCTTTCTCTTCTCTCTAGATACCTTTCTGTCCTCTATTCTCTCTGTATGCCATTCTGTTCTCTTGTCTCACTGGATGCCCTTCTGTTCTCTCCTCTATCTAGATGCCCTTCTGTCTTCTCCTTTGTCTGAATGGCTTTCTGTTCTCTCCTCTCTCTGGATCCCTTCTGAACTCTGGATGCACTTCTGTTCTCTCTGCTCTCTTGATGCCCTTCTGTCCTCTCCTGCCTCTGGATCCCTTCTATCATCTAATATCTCTGGTTGCCTTTCTGTTCTCTTCTCTTTATTTATGCTCTCCTGTACTCTCATCTCTTTGGAAGCCCTTCTTTGATCTCCTCTCTCTGGATGACCTTCTGTCTTCTCCTCTTTCTGAATGCCCTTTTGTCTTCTCCTCTCTCGGGACAAGTTTTATTACTCTCCTTTCTTCCAATGCCCATCTGTTCCCTCCTCTCTACCGATGATCTTCTGTCTTCTCCTCTTTCTGGATGCCCTTGTGTACACTGATCTCTCTAGGTGGCTTTCTGTCCTCTCCTCTCTCTGGATCCCCTTCTGTTCACTTCTCTCCCTGGATGCCCTTCGGTCCTCTCCCCTCTCCGGATGCCCTTCTGTCCTCGCCTCTCTTTGGAAGTCCTTTTCTCTACTCTCTATTGATGCCCTTCTATCCTCTTCTATCTCTGGATGTCCTTCTTTTCTCTCCTATCTTTGCATTCCCCTTTTGTTTTTTCATCTCTCTGGATGCGCTTCTCTTTTATCCTCTCTCTAGATGCCCTCCTATCCTATATTCTCACTGGATGCCCTTCTGTTCTTTCATTTCTCTGGAGGCCCTTCATTGCTCTCCTCTCTATTGATGTCCTTCGGTCCTCTCCTCTCTCTTGGTGCCCTTCTGTCCTTTCCTCTCTCTGGATGCCCTTCTGTCTTCTCCTCTCTCCGTATGCTCTTCTGTTCTCTCATCTTTCCCTATGCCCTTCTGTCTTCTCCTCTCCCTGGATGCCTGACAATTTTCTCCTCATTCTGGATACTGTTCTGTCTTATCCTCTCTCCGGATGCCCTTCAGTCCTCTTCTCTCTCTGTATGTCCTTATGTCTTCTGCTCTGTTTGGATGGGCTTCTGTTCTATCCTCTTCTGGATTCTATTCTGATCTGTCATCTCTCTGGATGCCCTTCTGTTCTCTTTTTTCTCTGAATTCACTTCTGTCTTCTATCTCTGGATACCTCTCTTTCTCTCCTCTTTCTGGATGCCTTTCTGTCTTCTCTCCTCTCTGAATGCCCTTCTGTACTCTCCTCTCTTTGGATGCCCTCTTTTTTTCTCCTCTCTCTGGATGCCCTTCTGTTCTCTCCTATCTCTAGATTCTCTTCTGTCCTCTCATCTCTCTGGATGCCTTTCTGTTCTCTTCTCTTTCTGGATGATCTTCTGTTCTCTCATCTCTCTAATTGGCCTTGTGTCCTCTACACTTTCTGGATCCTCTTCTGTTCTCATCTCTCTTGATGCCCATGTGTCCTCTCTTCTCTCTGGATGTCCTTCTGTCCTCTCTTCTCTCTGTATGCCCTTCTGTCTTCTCCTCTCTCTGGATGCCCTTCTGTTCTCACCTCCCTGTGGATGCCCTTGTGTCATCTTCTCTCTCTGGATGCCCTTCTTTTCTCTCCTCTCTCTAGATTCTCTTCTGTTCTCTCATCTCTCTGGATGCCCTTCTGTTCTCTTTTCTCTGTCAATGATCTTCTGTTCTCTCATCTATCTAATTAGCCTTGTGTCCGCTACTCTTTCTGGATGCTCTTCTGTTCTCTCATCTATCTTGATGCCCTTGTGTCCTCTTTTCTCTCTCGATGTCCTCCTGTCCTCTCTTCTCTTTGCTCACCCTTCTGTTCTCTCCTCTCTGTCGATGATCTTCTGTTCTCTTATCTCTCTAATTGGACTTGTGCCTCTACTCTTTCAGGATGCTCTTCTGTTCTCTCATCTCTCCTGATGCTCTTGTGTCCTCTATTCTCTCTGGATGTCCTTCTGTCTTCTCTTCTCTCTGGGTGCCCTTCTTTCTTCTCTTCTCTCTACATGCCCTTCTGTCTTCTCCTCTGTCTGGATGGTCTTCTGTTTTCCCCTCTCTTTGGATGCCTTTCTGTTCTCTCCTCTCTGTGGATGCCCTTCTGTTCTCTCCTCTCTCTGGATGCCCTTCTGTCCGCTCTGCTCTTTGGATGCCCTTCTGTTCTTTCCTCTCTCTCGATGCTCTTCTGTTCTACCCTCTCTTTGAATGCCTTTATGTCCTCTCCTCTACCTGGATGCCATTTTATTCTCTCCTCTTTCTGGATGTCCTTCTGTTCTCTCCTCTCTCTGTATGCCATTCTATACTCTCCTCTCTCTGGATGCCCTTCTGTTTTCTCCTCGCTCTGGATGCCCTTCTGTTCTCTCCTCTCTTCGGATGCCTTTCTTTCCTATCCTCTCTCTGGATACCCTTCTGTCTTCTCCTATTTTTGGATGCCCTTCTGTCTTCTCTCTTTGGATGCCTTTCTGTTCTCTCCTCTCTTCAGATGACCTTCTGTCCTCTCCTCTACCTGGATGCCATTTTGTTCTCTCTTGTTTCTGGATGCCCTTCTGTTCTCTCCTCTCTCTGGATGCCTTTTTTTCCTCTCCTCTTTCTGGATCCCTTCTGTCCTCTAATTTCTGTGATTGCCTTTGTGTTCTCTTCTATCTATGGATGCTTTTTTGTACTCTCATCACTCTGGATGCCCTTCTGTTCTCTCCTCTTTCTGGATGACCTTCTTTCTTCACCTCTCTCTGAATGCCATTCGGTCTTCTCCTCTCTCTGGAGGAACTTCTTTCCTCTCCTATCTCCTGATGCCCTTCTGGTCTCTCCTCTCTACCAATGCCCTTCTTTCTTCACCTATTTCTGGATGCCCTTTGGTTCTCTGCTCTACCCAGGTGCCCTTCTGGCCTCTCCACTCTCTAGATGCCCTTCTGTTCACTTTCTCCCTGGATGCCCTTCTGTCCTTTCCACTCTGCGGATGCCCTTCTGTCCCCTCCACTCTCTGTATGCCCTTTTTTCTCTCTCCTCCCTGGATTCCCTTTTGTCCTTTTCTCTCTCTGGATGCCCTTCTTTTCTCTCCTATCTCTGCTCTGGATCCCTACTGTACTCGCCTCTCTCTGGATGCCCTTCTGTCCTCCCCTCTTTCTGTATGCCCTTCTGTTGTCTCCTCTATCTGGATGCCCTTCTGTCCTCTCCTCTCTCTGGATACCCTTCCTTCCTCTCCTCTCCTTTGAAGCCTTTCTGTTCTCTCATCTCTGCGGATGCCCTTCTGTTCTCTCCTCTCTCTGGATGCCCTTCTGTCCGCTCCTCTCTTTGGATACCCTTCTGTTCTCTCATCTCTCTCAATGCTATTCTGTTCTACCCTATCTGTGAATGGCCTTCTGTTCTCTCCTCTACCTGGATGCCATTCTTTACTCTCCTCTCTCTGGATGCCCTTCTGTCCTCTCCTCTCTCTGGATGCCCTTCTGTCATCTCCTCTCTCTGGATGTCCTTCTGTCTTCTCCTCTCTCCCTCTGACCTTCTGTTCTCTCGACTCTCCCAATGCCTTTCAGTCTTCTCCTCTCACTGTATGCCTGAAAATTTTCTCCTCACTCTGGATACCCTTCTGTCTTATCCTCTCTCTAGATGCTCTTCTGTTCTCTACTCTCACTTGATGCCATTCTGTCCTCTCCCCTCTCTGGATGCAATTCTGTCTTCTCGGATGCCCTTTGGTCCCCTTGTCTCTCTGGATTTCCTTCAGTCTTCTGCTCTCTCTTTATGGGCTGCTGTTCTCTCCTCTTTCTGGATGTCTCTCCTCTCTCTGGATGCCCTTTTGTCCTCTCCTCTCTCTGGATACCCTTCTGTTCTTTCCTCTCTCTGTATGCCCTTCTGTTCTCTCCTCCCTCTGGATGCCCTTGTGTCCTCTTCTTGCTCTGGATGCCCTTCTTTTCTCTCTTCTCTATGGATGCCTGTCTGTCTTCACTTCTCTCTGAGTGCCCTTCTGTACTCTACTCTCATTGGATGCCCTTCTTTTCTCTCCTCCCTCTGGATGCCCTTGTGTCCTCTTCTTGCTCTGGATGCCCTTCTTTTCTTTCTTCTCTATGGATGCCCGTCTGTCTTCACTTCTCTCTGAGTGCCCTTCTGTACTCTCCTCTCATTGGATGCCCTTCTGTTCTCTTCTCCCTCTGGATGCCCTTCTTTTCTCTCCTCTCTCTAGATTATCTTCTGTTCTCTCATCTCTCTAGATGCCCTTCTGTTCTTTCCTCTCGGTCGATGATCTTCTGTTCTCTCATCTCTCTAATTGGCCTTGTGTCTTCTACTCTTTCTGGATGCTCTTCTGTTCTCTCATCTCTCTTGATGCCCTTGTGTCCTCTCTTCTCTCTGCAATTCCTTCTGTTCTCTCCTCTCTCTGGATGCCCTTATGTCCTCTCCACTCTCTGGATGCCCTTCTGTCTTCTCCTCTCTCTGGATGCCCTTCTGTCCTCTCCTCTCTCTGGATGCCCTTCTGTCCTCTCCTCTCTCTGGATGCCCTTCTGTCCTTTCCTCTCTCTGAATCCCTTCTGTCCTCTAATCTCTTGGTTTACCTTTTGGTTCTCTTCTCTCTATGGAAACTCTCCTGTAGTCTCATCTCTCTGGATGACCTTCTGTCTTCTCCTCTCTCTGAATGCCCTTCGGTCTTCTCTCTTTGGATGCTCTTCTGTTCTCTTCTCTTTGGATGTCCTTCTGTCTTCTCATCTCTCTGGATGCCCTTCTATCATATTCTTTCTTTGGATGCCTTTTTGTTGTCTCCTCTCTGTGGATGCCCTTCTGTTCTCTCCTCTCTCTGGATGCCCTTCTGTCCTCGCCTCTCTTTGGATGCCCTTCTGTTCTCTCCTCTATCTCGATGCTCTATTGTTCTACCCTCTATGTGAATGCCCTTCTGTCCGGTCCTCTACCTGGATGCCATTTTGTTCTCTCCTCTTTCTGGATGCCCTTCTGTGTTCTCCTCTCTGTATGCCATTCTTACTCTTCTCTCTCTGGATGTCCTTCTGGTCTCCCCTCTCTCTAGATGCCTTTCTTTCCTCTCCTCTCTCTGGATGCCCTTCTGTTTTCTCCTCTTTTTGGATGCCCTTCTGTTCTCTTCTCTATGGATGCCCTTCTGGGCTCACCTCTGTTTAGATGCCCTTCTGTCTTCTCCTCTCTCTGGATGCACTTCTGTTTTCTCTTCTCTCTGGATGCCCACCTGTCCTCTCCCATCTCTGGATGCCCTTCTGTCCTCCCCTCTCTCTGGATGCTATTCTATCCTCTCCTCTCTCTGGATGCCCTTCTGTCCTTTCCTCTCCCTGGATGCCCTTCTGTCCTCTAATCTCTCTGTTTACCTTTCTGTTCTCTTCTCTCTATGGAAGCTCTGCTGTAGTCTCATCACTCTTGATGCCCTTCTATTCTCTGCTCTCTCTGGATCACCTTCTGTCTTCTCCTCTCTCTGAATGCCCTTCTGTCTTCTCCTTTCTTTGGATGCCCTTCTCTTCTCTTCTCTCTGGATGCCCTTCTGTCCTCTCCTCTCTCTGGATGCCCTTCTGTCCTCTCGTCTCTCTGAATCCCTTCTGTCCTCTAATCTCTCTGTTTGCCTTTCTGTTCTCTACTTTCTATGGAAGCTCTCCTGAAGTCTCATCACTCTGGATGCCCTTCTGTTCTCTGCTCTCTCTGGATGACCTTCTGTCTTCTCCTCTCTCTGAATGCCCTTCGGTCTTCTCCACAATTTGCATGCCCTTCTGTTCTCTTTTCTCTGGATGCCCTTCTGTGCTCACCTTTCTCTGGATGTCCTTCTGTCTTCTCCTCTCTCTGGATGCACTTCTGTTCTCTCCTCTCACTGGATGCATTTCTGTTTTCTCTTCTCTCTGGATGCCCACCTGTCCTCTCCCACCTCGGGATGCCCTTCTGTCCTCCCCTCTCTCTTGATTTCTTCTGTCCGCTAATCTCTCTGGTTGCCTTTTTGTTCTCTTCTTTATATGGATGATCTCCTGTACTCTAATCACTCTGGATGCCCTTCTGTTCCCTCCTCTCTCTATATGACCTTCTTTACTATCCCCTCTTTGGATGCCCTTCTGTCTTCTCCTCCCTCTGGATGCCTTTCTGTTCTCTTCTCTCTATGGATGCTCTCCTGTACACTCATCACTCTGGATGCCCTTCTGTTCTCTCCTCTCTATGAATGACCTTCTCTCTTCTCCCCTCTCTGAATGCTTTTCGGTCTTCTCCTCTCTCTGGAGGAAATTCTTTCCTCTCCTATCTCCCGATGCCCTTCTGGTCTCTCCTCTCTACCGATGCCCTTGTGTCTTCTCCTCTTTCTGGATGCCCTTGTGTTCTCTGCTCTCTCTATGTGCCCTTCTTTCCTCTCCTCTCTCTGGATGCCCTTCTTTTTTCTCTTCTCTCTGGATTCCCTTCTGTCCTTTTCTCTCTCTGGATGCCCTTCTCTTTTTTCTTCTCTCTATGTGCCCTTCATTCCTCTATTCTCTCTGTATGCCCTTGTGTTCTCTTGTCTCACCGGGTGCCCTTCTGTTCTCCTCTCTCTCTAGATGCCATTCTGTCTTCTCTTCTGTCTGGATGGCTTTCTGTTCTCTCCTCTCTCTGGATCCCTTCTGTCATCTACTCTGTCTGGATGCCCTTCTGTCCTCTCCTCTCTCTGGAAGCCCTTCTCTCCTCTCCTCTCTCTGGATGCCCTTCTGTCTTCTCCTCTCTCTGGATGTTCTTCTGTATTCTCCACTCTCCCTATGCCCTTCTGTTCTCTCAACTCTCCCAATGCCCTTCAGTATCCTCCTCTCTCTGGATGCCCGACAATTTTCTCCTCACTCTGGATACCCTTCTGTCTTCTCCTTTCTCTAGATGCCCTTCTGTTCTCTCCTATCACTTGATGCCATTCCATCCTCTCCTCTCTCTGGATGCTGTTCTGTCATCTCCTCTCATCAGATGCCCTTCAGTCCTCTTCTCTCTCTGTATTTCCTTCAGTCTTCTGCTCTCTCTCTGGATGGGCTGCTGTTCTCTCCTCTTTCAGGATGCCTCTCCTCTCTCTGATGCCTTTTTGTCCTCTCCTCTCTCTGGATACCCTTCTGTTCTTTCCTCTCTCTGTATGCCCTTCTATTCTCTTCTCCCTCTGGATGCCCTTGAGTCCTCTTCTCTCTCTCTCTCTCTCTCTCTCTCTCTCTCTCTCTCTCTCTCTCTCTCTCTGGATGCCCTTCTGTTCTCTCTTCTCTCTGGATGCCCTTCTGTCTTCTTCTTTCTCTGAATCCCCTTCTGTTCTCTCCTCTCTCTAGATACTCTTCTGTCCTCTCATCACACTTGATGCCCTTCTGTTCACTTCACTCTCTGGATGATTTTCTGTTCTCTCATCTCTCTGGATGCCCTTCTGTCTACTCTTCTCTATGGATGCGCTTCTGTCCTCTCCTCTCTTTGGATGCCCTTCTGCTTTCTCCTCTCTTCCGATGCTCTTTTGTTCTCTCCTCTCTGTGGATGTCCTTATGTATTCTCTCTCGGATGTCCTTCTGTTGTCTCCTCTCAGGATTCCGTTCTGTCCTCTCATTTCTTTGGATGTTCTGCTCTCTCCTCTCTCGATGCCCATATGTCATCTCCTCTCTCTGAATGCCCTTCTGCCTTCTCCTCTCTCTGGATGCCCTTCTGTTCTCTGCTCTCTCTAGATTCTCTTCTGTCGTGTCATCTCTCTAGATGCCCTTATATTCTCTTTTCTCTCTCTCTGGATGATCTTTTGTTCGCTCATCTCTCTGCATGCCCTTCTGTTCTCTCCTCTCTGTGGAAGATCTTCTGTTCTCGCCTCTCTCTGGCTGCCCTTCTGTCCTCTCCTCTCTTGGATGACCTTCTGTCCTCTTCTCTCTCTGGATTCCCTTCTGTCCTCTCAACTCTCTGGTTGCCATACTCTTTTCTTCTCTCTATGGAGGCTTCCCTGTACCCTCATCTCTCTGGATGCCCTTCTGTTCTCTCTTCCCTCTGAATGCCCTTCTGTCTTCTCCTCTCTATGGATGCCCTTCTTTTCTCTTCTCTCTGGATGTCCTTCTCTAATCCCCTCTCTCTGGATGCATTCTGTCTTCTCCTCTCTGTGGATGCACTTCTGTTCGGTCCTATCTCTGGATGCCTTTCTGTCTTCTCCTTTCTCTGGATGCCCTTCTGTCCTCTCCTCTCATGCATGCCATTCTGTCCTTTCCTCTCTTGCATGCCATTATGTCCTCTTCTCTTTCTGGATTCCCTTCAGTCCTCTAATCTCTCTGGTTGCCATTCTGTTCTTTTCTCTCTATCGAGGCTCTCCTGTACTATCATCTCTATGGATGCACTTCTGTTATATCCTCCCTCTGGATGCCCTTCTGTCTTCTCCTCCCTCTGGATTGTCTTCTGTTCTTCCCTCTCTGTGGATGCCCTTCTGCCTTTCCTCTTTCTGGATGCCCTTCTGTTCTCTCCTTTCTCTGTATGCCTTTCTTTACTCTCCTCTCTATGGATGCCCTTCTGTCTTCTCTCTCTGGGTGCCTTTCTGTTCTCTCCTCTTTCTGGATGCTTTTCTATCCTCTCTCCTTCTGGATGCCCTTCTGTATTCTCCTTTCTCTAGATGCCCTACTGGTCTCTCCTCTATCTGGATGCCCTTCTGTCTTCTCTTCTCTATGGATGTCCTTTTGTTGTCTCCTTTCTCTCGATGCCCTTCTTTCTCCCCTCTCTCTTTATGGCCTTCTGTCTTCTCCACGCTCTGGATGCCCTTCTGTTCTCTCCTCTATCTGGATGCCCTTCTGTTCTCTCCTCTCTCTGGATGCCCTTTTGTTTTCTCCTCTCTATGGATGGCCTTCTGTCTTCTCTTCTCTCTTGATACCGTTCTCTTCATTCCTTTCTCTGGATGCCCTTCTGTCCTCTCCTCTCTCTGGATGCCCTTTTGTTTTCTCCTCTCTATGGATGCCCTTCTGTCTTCTCTCTATATATGCCATTCTGTTCTCTCATCTCTCAGGATGTCCTTCTGTACCCTTCTCACTCTGGATGATCTTCTGTTCGCTCATCTCTGTGGATGGGCTTCTGTTCTCTCATCTCTCTGGATGCCCTTCTGTCTATTTGTCCCTATGGATGACCTTCTTTTGTCCACTCTCTCTGGATGCCCTTCTGTCTTCTCCTCTTTTGGATGCCATTCTGTCCTCTTCTCTTTCTGGATTCCCTTCTGTCCTCTCAACTCTCTGGTTGCCTTACTGTTCTCTTCTCTCTATGGAGGATCTCCTGTACTCTCATCTCTCTGGACGCCCTTCTGTTCTCTTTTCTCTCTGGATGCCCTTCTTTCCTCTTCTCTCTCTGAATGCATTCTGTCTTCTCCTCTCTCTGGATGCACTTCTGTTTGCTCCTATCTCTGGATGCACTTCTGTCCTCTCTTCTCTCTGGATGCCCTTCTGTCCTCTCCTCTCTCTGGATGCCCTTCTGTCCTCTCCTCTCATGCATGCCATTCTGTCCTCTTCTCTCTCTGGATTCCCTTCTGTCCTCTAATCTCTCTGGTTGCCTTTCTGTTCTCTTCTCTCTATGGAGGCTCTACTGTACTCTCATATCTCTGGATGCCCTTCTGTTCTCTTCTCCCTCTGGATGCCCTTCTGTCTTTTCCTCTCTCTGGATTGTCTTCTGTTCTATCCTGTTTTATCTGTTCTATCTCTGGATGCCCTTCTGTCCTATGCTCCATCCAGGTGCACTTCTGTCTTCTCTTCTCTCTGAATATCCTTCTGTTTTCTCCACTCTCTGAATGCTCTTCTGTTCTCTCCTCTCTATGGAGGCCCTTCTGTCCTCACCTATCTCTGGATGCCCTTCGGTAGTCTTCTCTCTCTGGATGCACTTCTGTACTCTTCACCATCTTGATGCCCTTCTGTCCTCTCCTCTCTCTAGATTTTTTCTGTCCTCTCATATAACTGGTTGCCCTTTTGTTCTCTTCTCTCTATAGATTATCTTCTGTCCTCTCATCTCTCTGTATGCCCTTTTATTCTCTTCTCTCTCTGGATGATCTTCTGTTCTCTCATCTCTCTGGATGCCCTTGTGTCCTCTCCTCTCTCTGTATGCCCTTCTGTTCTCTCTTCTCTCTGGATACCCTTCTGTTTTCTCCTATTTCTGGATGTCCTTCTGTCATCTCCTCTCTTTGATGCCCTTCTGTTCTTTCCTTCCTGTTGAGGCTCTTCTGTTCTCCCCTCTCTGAGGATGCCCTTCTCTCCTCTCCTCTCTCTGGATGCCCTTCTGTCCTCTCCTCTTTCTGGATGCCCTTCTCTTCTCTCCTCTCTCTGTTTGCCCTTCTTTGCTCTCCTCTCTCTGGGTGCCCTTCTGTCTTTTCCTCTTTCTGGATGCCCTTCTCTTCTCTCCTCTCTCTCGATGCTCTTCTGTTCTCCCCTCTATGTGGATGCCCTTCTGTCCTTTCCTCTTTCTGGATGCCATTCTGTTCTCTCCTTTCTCTGTATGCCCTTCTTTACTCTCCTCTCTATGGATGCCATTCTGTCTTCTCCTCTCTCTGGGTGCCTTTCTGTACTCTCCTCTCTCTGGATGCCTTTCTTTCCTCTCTCCTTCTGGATGCCCTTCTGTATTCTCCTCTCTCTGGATGCCATAATGGTCTCTCCTCTATCTAGATGCCCATCTGTCTTCTCTTCTCTATGGATGTCCTTCTGTTGTCTCCTTTCTCTCGATGCTCTTCCATTCTCCTCTCTCTCTAGATGCCCTTCTGTCCTCTTCTCTCTCTGGATGCTCCTCTGTTCTCTCATCTCTCTGAATGCCCTTGTGTCCTCTCCTCTCTCTGGATGCCCTTTTGTCCTCTCTTCTCTCTATATGCCCTTCTGTTCCCTCCTCTCTCCGAATGCCCTTCTGTTCTCTCCTCTCTATGTAGGCCCTTCTGTCCTCTCCTCTCTCTGTATGTCCTTTGGTCTTCTCCTTTCTAGGGATGCCCTTCTGTTCTCTCTTCTCGCTGGATGGCCTTCTGTCTTCTAATCTCACTTGATGCCCTTCTGTCCTCTTCTCTCTCTGGATTCCCTTCTTTCCTGTTTTCTCTCTGGATGTCCTTCTGTCTTCTCTTCTCTCTGGATGCCCTTCTGTTCTCTTCTCTCTCCGGATTCCCTTCTGTCCTCTCCTCTCTCTGTATCCCCTTCCGTCTCTGGATTACATTCTTTTCTCTCCTCTATCCAGATGCCCTTCTGTCTTCTCCTCTCTCTGGATGCTATTCTGTCCTCTCCTCTCTCTGCATGCCCTTCTGTCTCATCATTTCTCAGGATGCCCTTCTGTTGTATCCTCTATCTAGATTCTATTCTGTCCTCTCATCCCTCTGGATGCCCTTCTGATCCCTTCACTCTCTGGATGATCTTCAGTTCCCTCATCTCTGTGGATGTTGTTCTGTTCTCCACTCTCTCTGGAAAACCTTCTGTTCTCTCATATCTCTGGATGCCCTTGTGTCCTCTCCTCTCTCTGGATACCCTTCTGTCTCTACTCTCTCTGGATGCCCTTCTGTTCTCTCCTCTCTACGGAGGCCCTTCTGTCCTCTCCTCCATCTGTATGCCCTTCTGTCTTTTTCTCTCGCTTGATGCCCTTCATTTCTCTTCTCTCTGGATGCCCTTCTGTAATCTCCTCACTCTGGATGATCTGTCTTCTCCGCTCTCTGGATGCACTTATGTTCTCTCCTCTCTCTGGATGCCCTTCTGTCTTCTCCCCTCTCTGGATGCTCTTCTGTCCTCTCCTGTCTCTGGATGCACTTTTGTTTTCTCCTCTCTTCGATGCCCTTCTGTCCTCTTCTCTCTCTGGATTCCCTTCTGTCCTCTAATATCTCTCTTTGCCTTCTGCTTTCTTCTCTCTATGGAGGCTCTTCTGTACTCTCATATCTCTGGATGCCCTTCTGTACTCTCCTCTCTCTTGATGATTTGTCTTCTCCTCTCTTTCGATGCACATATGTTCTCTCCTCTCTCTAGATGCTTTTTTGTCTTCTCCCCACTCTGGATGCCCTTCTGTCCTCACCTCTCTCTGGATGCCCATCTGTTCTCTCCTCTCTTGGATGCCCTTCTGTCCTCTCCTCACTCTGAATTCTCTACTGTTCTCTCCTCTCTCTGGATTCCCTTTTTGTCTTCTCCTCTATCTGGATGTGCTTCTAATCTCACCTCTCTCAAGATGCCCTTGTGTCCTCTATTCTATCTGGATATCCTTCTGTTCTCTCATCTCTCTGGATTCCCCTTATGTGCACTCCTCTCTCTGGATGCCCTTCTGTCCTCTCCTCTCTCTGGATTTCCTTCTGTCTTCTCCTCTTTCCCTATGCCCTTCTGTTTTCTCGATTCTCTCCATGCCCTTCAGTCTTATCCTCTCTCTGTATGCCAGATAATTTTCTCCTCACTCTGGATATCCTTCTGTCTTCTCCTCTCTCTAGATGCCCTTCTGTTCTCTCCTCTTTCTGGATCCCATTCTGTCCTCTCCTCTCTCTCGATACCCTTCTGTCTTCTCCTCTCTCCGGATGCCCTTTGGTACTCTTCTCTCTCTGGACGTTTTTCAGTCTTCTCGTCTCTCTGGATGGGCTTCTGTTCTCACCACTTTCTGGATTCTCTCATGTACTCTTATCTCTCTGGATGCCCTTCTGTTCTCTCTTTTTTGGGATGTTCTTCTGGCTTCTCCTTTCTCTGGATGCCCTTCTGTCTTCTCCTTTCGTTGGATGCCCTCTGTTCTCTCCTCTCTTTGGATTTCCTTCTGTCTTCTCCTCTCTCTGAATACCCTAATGCTCTCTCCTCTCTCTGAATGACCATCTGTCTTCTCCTCTCTCTGGATTCACTTCTGTTCTCTCCTCTCTCTGAATGCCCTTCTGTCCTCTTCTCTCTCTGGATGCCTTTCTGTTCTTTCTTCTCTCTGGATGCCCTTCTGTTCTCTCCTCTCTCTGATGCACTTCTGTTCTCTCTTCTCTGTGTATGCCCTTCTGTCATCTCCTCTCTGTGTATGCCCTTCTGTTCTCTCCTCTATCTGGATGCCCTTGTGTCTTCTACACTCTCTGTATGCCATTTCTTCCTCTCTTCTCTCGGGATGCCCTTCTCTCTTCCCCTCTCTCTGGATGCCATTCTGTTCTTTTCTCTCTCTGGATGATCTTCTATTCTCTCATCTCTCTTGATGCCCTTGTGTCCTATTTTCTCTCTGGATGCCCTTCTGTCTTCTCTTCTCTATGGATGCTCTTCTATCCTATCCTCTCTTTTGATGTCCTTTTGTTTTCACCTCTCTTCCGAAGCTATTCTATTTTCTACTCTCTCTGGAGGCCCTTCTGTATTCTCCTCTCTCTGTATGACCTTTACTCTCCTCTCTCTGGATACCCTTCTGTCTTCTCTGCGGATGCCCTTCTGTCCTTTCCTCTCCCTGGATGCCTTAGTGTCCTCTTTTATCTCTGGATTTCCTTCTGTTCTCTCATATCTCTGGTTTCCCTTCTGCTCTCTTCTCTCTCTAGATTCTTTTCTGTCCACTAATCTCTCTGGATGCCCTTCTCTCTTCTTCTCTCTCTGGAAGCCCTTCTGTCCTCTCCTCTCCCTCCAGATGTCCTTCTGTCCTCTCCTCTCTCTGGATGCCGTATGGTCCTCTCTTCTCTCTGGATTTCCTTCTGTCCTCTCATATCTCTGGTTGCCCTTCTGCACTCTTCTCTCGATAGATTCTCTTCTGTCCCCTAATCTCTCTGGATGCCCTTCTGTCTTCTTCTCTCTCTGGAAGCCCTTCTGTCCTCTCCTCTCTCCAGATGGCCTTCTGTTCTCTCCTCTCTCTGGATGCCCTTCTGTTCTCTCCTCTTTTTGGATGCCCTTATGTTGTATTCTTTATCTCGATGCTCTTATGTTCTTTCCAATCTGTGGATGCCCTTCTGTCCTCTCCACTCTCTACATGCCTTCCTGTTCTCTCCTCTCTCTGGAGGCACTTGTGTCCTCTCCCCTCTTTTTATGCTTTTCTCTTCTCTCCCCCGTCTGGATTCCCTCCTGTCCTCTCCTCTCTCTGGATGCCCGTCTTTTCTCTCCTCTCTTTGCATGCCCTTCTGACCTCTCCTCTCCATGGATGCCCTTCTGTTCTCTCCTCTCTCTGGATTCACTTCTGTCTTCTACTCTCTCTGGATGCCCTTCTGTTCTCTCCTCTTTCTGGATGCCCTTCTGTGTTCTCCTCTCTCCAAATGTCCTGATGTCTTCTCCTCTCTCTGGATGCCCTTCTGCACTCTCCTCTCTGCATGCATTTCTCTTGTCTCCTCTCTCCGGATGCCCTTCTGTCTTCTCCTCTCTCTGGATGCCATTCTGCTCTCTCCTCTCTCTGGATTCCCTTCTGTCTTCTCCTCTCTCTGGATGTCGTTCTGTTCATTCCTCTCTTTGGATTCTCTTTTGTCTTCTCCTCTCTCTGGATGCCCTTCTGTTCTCTCCTCTTCTGGATGCTCTTCTGTTCACTTCTCTCTCTGGATGCCCTTCTGTCTTCTCCTCTCTCTGGATAGCTTTCTGTTCTCTCCGCTTTCTGGGTGCCCTTCTGTCCTCTCCTCTCTCTGAATGCCCTTCTCTCTTCTTCTCTCTCTGGATGCCCTTCTGTTCTTTCCTCTCTCTGGATTCCCTTTTTGTCTTCTCCTCTCTCTGAATGCCCTTCTGTTCTTTCCTCTCTCTGGATTCCCTTTTTGGCTTCTCCTCTCTCTGGGTAGCGTTCTGTTCTCTCCTCCCTCTGGATGCCCTTGTGTACTCTCCTATCTCTGAATGCTTTTCTGCTCTCTCCTCTTTCTGGGTGCCTTTCTGTTCTCTCCACTCTCTGGAACCCTTCTGTACTCTCCTCTCTCTGGATTCCCTTCTGTCTTCTCCTCTCTCTGGATCCCCTTCTGTTCTCTCCTCTTCTGGATGCCCTTCTGTTTTCTCCTCTCTCCAAATGCCCTTCTGTCTTCTCCTCTCTCTGGATGCCCTTCTGTTCTCTCCCCTCTCTGGATATCCTTCTGTCCTCTCCTCTCTCTGGATGCCCTACTGTCCTCTCCTCTCACTGGATTTCCTTCTGTCCTCTCATATCTCTGGTTGCCCTTCTGCTCTCTTCTCTCTCTAGATTCTCTTCTGTCCTCTAATCTTTCTGGACGCCCTTCTCTCTTCTTCTCTCTCTGGATGCCCTTCTGTTCTTTCCTCTCTCTGGATTTCCTTTTTGTCTACTCCTCTGTCTTGATGCCCTTCTGTTCTCTCTTCTTCTGGATGCCCTACTGTTCTCTCATATCTCTGGATGCCCTTCTGTCTTATCTTCTCTCTGGATAGCAGTCTGTTCTCTCCTGCCTATGGATGCCCTTCTGTCCTCTCCTATCTCTGAATGCTTTTCTGCTTTCTCCACTTTCTCGGAGCCTTTCGGTCCTCTCCACTCTCTGGATGCCCTTCTGACCTCTCCTCTCCATGGATGCCCTTCTATTCTCTCCTCTCTCTGGATTCCCTTCTGTACTCTCCTCTCTCTGGATGCCCTTCAGTCTTTTCCTCTCTCTGGATGGCTTTCTGTTCTCTCCTCTCTCGGGATCCCTTCTGTACTCTCCGCTCTCTGAATGCCCTTCTGTCCTCTCCACTCTCTGGATAACATTCTGTCCTCTCCTCTCTCTGGATGCCCTTCTGTCCTCTTCTCACTCTGGATGCCCTACTGTTCTCTCCTCTCTCCGGATTCCCTTTTTGTCTTCTCCTTTCGCTGGATGCACTTCTCGTCTCTCGTCTCTCCTCTCTCAAGATGCCCTTGTGTCCTCTATTCTCTCTGGATATGCTTCTGTTCTCTTGTCTCTCTGGATTCCCCTTATGTGCTCTCCTCTCTCTTGATGCCCTTAAGTCCTATCCTCTCTCTGGATGCCCTTCTGTCTTCTTCTCTTTCCCTATGCCCTTCTCTTCTCTCTATTCTCTCGATGCCCTTCATTCTTCTCCTGTCACTGTATGCCGGACAATTTTCTCCTCACTCTGGATATCCTTCTGGCTTCTCCTCTCTCTAGATGCCCTTCTGTTCTCTCCTTTCACTGGATGCCATTGTGTCCTCTCCTCTATCTGGATGCCCTTCTGTCTTCTCCTCTCCCAGATGCCCTTCAGTCCTCTTCACTCTCTGGAGGTTTTTCAGTCTTCTGCTCTCTCTGGATGGGCTTCTGTTGTCTCCTCTTTCTGGATTCTCTCCTATCCTCTCCTCTCTCTGGATGCCCTTCTGTCTTCTCCTTTCTATGGATGCCCTCTGTTCTCTCCTATCTTTGGATTCCCTTCTGACTTTTACTCTCTCTGGATGCCCTAATGCTCTCTCCTCACTCTGAATGCCCTTCTGTCCTCTCCTCTCTCTGGATGCCATTTCTGTCCTCTCTTCCCTCTGGATGCCTTTCTGTTCTCTCCTCTTTCTGGATGCCCATCTGTTCTTTCCTCTCTCTGTATGGTTTTTTTCTCTCAAATCTCTTGATGCCCTTCTGTCTTCTTGTCTCTCTGGATGCCTTTCTGTATTCACATCCCTCTGGATGCCCTTATGGTCTCTCCTCTATATGGATGCCATTCTGTCTTCTCCTCTCTCTGGATGCCCTTCTGTTCTCTCCCCTCTCTGGATATCCTTCTGTCCTCTCCTCTCTCTGGATGCCCTACTGTCCTCTCCTCTCTCTGGATTTCCTTCTGTCCTCTCATATCTCTGTGACCTTCTGCTCTCTTCTCTCTCTAGATTCTCTTCTGTCCTCTAATCTCTCTGGACACCCTTCTGTCTTCTTCTCTCTCTGGAAGCCCTTCTGTCCTCCCCTTTATCCAGATGCCCTTCTGTTCTCTCCTCTGTCTGGATGCCCTTCTGTCCTCTCCTCTCTTTGGATTCCCTTATGTTGTCTCCTCTCTCTTGATGCTCTTTTATTCTTCCCAATCTCTGGATGCCCTTTTGTCCTAGCCTCTCTCTACATGCCTTTCTGTTCTC
>NW_023046164.1:0-69595 GCF_011762505.2 Arvicanthis niloticus
AGAGAGAAGAGAAAAGAAAGCCTACCAGATATATTAGCTTACAGAATGGAATCCAGAGAAAGAAGAGGACAGAAAGGCCTCCAAGAGAGGAGAGGACAGAAGGGCATCCAGAGAGAGGAGAGGACAGAAGGGAATCCAGAGGAAGGAGAATAGAGAAGGGCATCCAGAGAGAAGAGAAAAGAAGGGCATCCAGAGAGAGGAGAAGACAGAAGGGCATCCAGAGGGAGGAGAGGACAGAAGGGCATCCAGAGAATGGAGAGAACAGAAAGGTATGTAGAGAAAGAAGAAGACAGAAGGGGATCCAGAGAGATGAGAGAAGAGAAGAGAATCTAGAGAGCGGAGAGACACAGGGCATCCAGAGTGAAGGGAGGACAGAAGGTCTTCCAGAGATAGGAGAGAACAGAAGGACATCCACAGAGATGAGCGAACAGAAGATCATCCAAAGAGTGAAGGGAACAGAAGGACATCCAGAGAGAGGAGAAGACAGAGGGGATCAGGAAAGAGGAGAGAACAGAAGGAAATCCAGAGGGAGGAGACAACAGAAGGTCATCCAGATTGATGAAAATACAGAAGAGCTTCCAGAGAGAGGAGAGGAAAGAAGGGCATCCAAAGAGAAGAGAACAGAAGGGCATCAAGAGAGAGGAGAAGACAGAATTGCATCCAGAGAGGAGAGAAGAGAAGGCATCCAGAGAAAGGAGAAGACCGAAGGCCATCCAGAGAGAGGAGAGGACAGAAGGGCCTCCATAAAGAGGAGAGAATGAAAGGCCATCCACAGAGTGGAGAAAACAGAAGGGCATCCAGAGAGAGGAGAGGACAGAAGTGTATCTGGAGAGAGGATAGAACAGAAGAGCATCCAAAGAGAGGATAGGACAGAAGAACGTCCAGAGATAGGAGAAAACAGAAGGACATCCAGAAAGAGGAGGATACAGAAGGGCATCCAGAGAGAGGAGAAGAAAGAAGGGCATCCACAGAAAGGAGAAGACAGAAAGGCATGCAGTGAGAGGAGAGAACAGAAAGGCATCAAGAGAGAGGAGAGGACAGAAGGGCATTCAGAGAGAGGAGAGTAAATAAGGGCACCCAGAGAGACAAGAGAACAGAAAGACATCCAGAGAGAGGAGAGGACATAAGGGCATCCAGAGATAGGAGAGGACAGAAGGGCTTCCAGAGAGTGGAGAGAACAGAAGGGCATCTAGAGAGAGGAGAGAATAGGAGAGCATCCATAGAGAGAAGAGAACAGAAGGGCAAACAGAGATATGAGAGAACAGAAGGGAATCCAGAAAGAAAAGAGGACAGAAGGGCATCCAGAGAGAGAGAGGACAGAAAGGCATCCAAAGAGAGGGGAGCACAAAACGGAATCCAGAGAGATGAGAGAACAGAAGGGTAACCAGAGAGATTAAAGTACACAAGGGCATCTTGAGAGAGGAGAGAAGAGCAGCACATCCAGAGAGAGGAGAGGACAAAAAGGGAATCCAGAGAGAGAAGAGAACAGTAGGGCATCAGAGAGAGGAGAGGACAGAAGGTCATCCAGAGAGAGGAGAGGACAGAAGGTCATCCAGAAAGAGGAGAGGACAGAATGGCATCCAGACAGAGAAGAGGACAGAAGGGATCCAGAGAGAGGAGAGAACAGAAAGGCATCCAGAGAGTGGAGAGGACATTAGGCCATCCAAAGTGAGGAGAGAACAGACGGGCATCAAGAGAGCAGAGAAAACAGAAATGCATCCAGAGAGAGTAGAGAATAGAATAGTATCCAGAGAGCAGAGAAGACAGAAGGGCATCCAGAGAAAGGAGAAGATAGAAGGGCATCCAGTGAGAGGAGAGAACAGACTGGCATCCAGAGAGAGGAGAAGACAGAATGGCATCCATAGAGAGGTGAAAACAGAAGTGCATCCAGAGAGAGGAGAAGAGAGAAGGGCATCCAGAGTGAAGAGAAGTCAGAAGAGCATCTGGAGAGAGGAGAGATCAGAAGGTCATCCAGAGAGGGGAGAAGACAGAAGGATATCCAGAGAGATGAGAGGACAGAAGGGAATCCAGTCAGAGGAGAGGAAAGAAGGGCATAAATAGAGAGGAGAGGATACAAGTGCATCCAGAGAGAGAAGATAGAACAGAAAGGCAGTTAGAGTGAGGAGAGGACAGAAGGGCATCCACAGATTGGGAAGAACAGAAGAGCATCGAGAGTGAGGAGGCAACATAAGAATATCCAAAGAGAAGAGAGGACAGAAGGGCATCCAGAGAGAGGAGATAACAGAAGGGCAACTGGAGATAGGAGAGGACAGAAGAGCTTCCAGAGAGAGAAAAAGACAGAAGGGCATCCAGAGAGATTAGAGGACAGAAGAGAATCTAGAGAGAGAATAGAACAGAAAGGCAAACAGACATATGAGAGGACAGAAAAAAATCCAGAGAGAGGAGAGGATATTAGGGCATCCAGAGCGTGGAGAGTATAGAAGGGCATCCAGAGAGAGGTGAGGACAGAAGGGCATCCAGAGATAGGAGAGGATAGAAGGGCATCCAGAGCGAGGAGAGACCAGAAGGGCATCAAGAGAGTAGAGAATACAGAAGGGCATCCACAGAGAGGAGAGGATTAGAAGAGCATCGGACGAGAGGAGAAAACAGAAGGGCATCAAAAGAGAGGTGAGGACAGAAGGGCATCCATAGAGAAGAGAAGACAGAAGGGCATCCAGAGAGAGGAGAGGATACAAGGGCATCCAGAGAGATGAGAGAACAGAAGATCATCCAGAGAGAGAAGTGAAAAGAATGGTATCCAGAGAGAAGAGAATAAAATAGGGCATCCAGAGAGAGGAGAGAACAGAAGGGCATCCAAAGAAAGGAGGAGACAGAAGGGCATCCAGAGAGTGAAGAGGACAGAAAGACATCCCAAAAGGAGAGAGAATAGAAGTGCATACAGAGAGACGATAGAACAGAAGAGAATCCAGAAAGAGGAGAGAACAGAAGCACATCCAGAAAGAGCAGAAGACTGAAGTATATCCAGAGTGAGGAGAAAATTGTTGGGCATCCAGATGGAGGAGAATACTGAAGGGCATCAAGAGAATTGAGAGAACAGAAGGGCATAGGGAGAGAGGAGAAGATAGTAGGGCATCCAGAGTGAGGAGAGGACAGAAGGGCATCCAGAGAGAGAAGGGAAGAGAAGGGCATCCAGAAAGATGAGAGGACAGAAGAGAATCTAGAGAAAGGAGAGAACAGAAGGGCATCCAGAGAGATGAGAATACAGAAGGGCATCAAGAGAGAGGAGATGACAGAATGGCATCCAGAGAGAGGAAAGAACAGAAGGACATCCAGAGAGAGGAGAAGACAGAAGGGCATCAGGAATAAGGAGAGTACAGATGGACATCCAGAGGGAGGAGACAACAGAAGTCATCCAGAGAGATGAAAATACAGAAGGGCATCCAGAGAGAGGAGAGGACAGAAGGGCATCCAAAGCGAAGAGAACAGAAGGGCATCCAGAAAGAGGAGAATACAGAGGGGCATCCAGAGAGATGAGAGGACAGAAAGACATGTAGAGAGAGGAGAAGACATAAGGGCCTCCATAGATAGGTGAAAACAGAAGGAAATCCATAAAGAGAAGAAGACAGAAGGGCATCCAGAGTGATGACTTGACAGAAGAGCATACGGAGAGTGGAGAGATCAAAAGGTCATCCAGAGAGAAGGGAAGACAGAAGGGCATCCAGAGTGAGGAGAGGACAGAAGGGCATCCAGAGAGAGAAGGGAACAGAAGGGCATCCAGAGGGATGAGAGGACAGAAAAGAATCTAGAGAAAGGAGAGAACAGAATGGCATCCAGAGAGATGAGAAGACAGAAGGGCATCGAGAGCGAGGAGAGGACAGAATGGCATCCAGAGAGAGGAAAGAACAGAAGGACATCCAGAAAGAGGAGAAGACAGAAGGGAATCAGGAAAGAGGAAAGAACACAAGGACATCCAGAGAGAGGAGAATAAAGCAGGGCATCAGGAAAGAGGAGAGTACAGGATATCCAGAGGGAGGAGACAACAGAAGGTCATCCAGAGAGATGAAAATATAGAAGGGCATCCATAGAGAGGAGAGGACAGGAGGGCATCCAAAGAGAAGAGAACAGGAGGGCATCCAGAGAGAGGAGAATACAGAAGGGCATCCAGAGAGATGAGAGGACAGAAAGGCATGTAGAGAGAGGAGAAGACATAAGGGCCTCCATAGATAGGTGAAAACAGAAGAGCATCCAGACAAAGGAGAGGACAGAATGCCATACAGAGAGAGGAGAGAACAGAAGGGAATCCAGGGAAAGGAGAAAACCGAAGCACATCCAGAGAGAGGAGAGGACAGAAGGGCCTACATAGAGAGGCGAGAACAGAAGGGCTTGCAGAGAGTGAAGAAAACAGAAGTTCATTGAGAGAGAGGAGAGGACAGAAGTGCATCTGTATACAGGATAGAACAGAAGGGCATCCAGAGAGAATAGAGAACAGAAGAGCATCCAGAGAGAGGAGAAGACAGAAGTGCATTCTGAGATAGGAGAGAACAGAAGGCCATTCAGAGAGTGGGGAAGACAGAAGGGCATCCAGAGCAGAGAAGACAGAAGGTCATCCAGAGAGAGGAGAGAACAAAAAGGCATCCAGAGCGATGAGAGGTCAGGATAGCCTCCATAGAGAGAAGAGTACAGGAAGGCAACCAGAGAGATAAGAGGACCAAAGGGAATCCAGAGAGAGAAGAGGACAAAAGGGCATCAGGAGATAGAAGACAGAAGGACGTGCAGAGAGAGGAGAGGACAGAATTTCCTCCAAAGAGAAGACAGAGCAAAAGGGCATCCAGAGAGAGGAGAGGAAAAAGGGCATCCAAATAAAATAGTACAGAAGGCCCTACAGAGTGAGGAGCAGACAGAAGGGAATCCAGAGAGAGGAGAGAACTGAAGGGCATCGAGAGAGAGGAGAGAGAAGAAGGGCATCCAGAAAGAGGAGAGAGCAGAAGGGAATCCAGAGAGAGGAGAGAGCAGAAGGGCATCTAGAGAGAGAAGACAGAAGGGCATCCGGAGAGAGGAGAGAACAGAAGGGCATCCAGAAAGAGGAGAGAACAGAAGGGCATCAAGAGAGAGGAGAAGACAGAAGGATATCCAGAGAGAAGAGAGAACAGAAGGGCAACCAGAGAGAGGAGAGTGCAGAAGGGCATCCAGAGAGAGAAGACAGAAGGGATGTTTCTGTTTTGAACTATGGAAAAGCACATCCCTGTGGTGGACATTTGTGAGGATGCCCCTGTTGTGGACAGTGAGAAAACATCTCTGTTGGAGACAGTCTGGTGGATGTCTTGTGGTTGACAGGAAAATGATATCCCTCTGGTGAAGAGTGCTAAGGACAACTCTATGTTGGATATTGGTGAGAATATCCCTGTGGTGAACTTTGGGCAGGATGTCCCTGTGGCTGACCAAGTGTAGGACATTCCTGTGGTGGACAGTGGGGTGGTTGTTTCTGTGCTGAACAGTGGGAAGGATGTCCTTGTGCTGGACAGTGAGGAGGACGTCCCTGTTGTGGACAGTGAAAAGGACATCACTGTGGTGGACAGTAGAGAGGACCTCCCTGTGGTAGACAGTAAGAAGGATATCCCTGTTCTGGAAAGTGAGAAAGATGTTTATGTTGTAGATTTTAAAAAGGATGTTACTTTTGTGGACATTGGGAAGGACCTCCTTGTGGTGCACAGTGGGAAGGATATCCCTCTGGTGGACAGTTGGGAGGACATCCCTGTGGTGGACAGCTGTGAGGAACTCTCTGTGGTAGACAGTGGGAAGGACATCTCTGTGGTGGACAGTGAAGAGGAGCACTCTGTGTTGGATAGTTGGGATCCCTGTGCTGGACAGTGTTGCGGACATCCTTGTGGTGGACAGTGGGGAGGACGTTTCTGTGGTGCACAGGAAAACACTATTTTGGTGGACCTTGGGAATGATGTCCCTGTTTTGGAGAGTGCAGAGCACATCACTGTGGTGGACAGTGGTGATGATGACATTGTGGACAGTTGGGAGGATGTTCCTGTGGTGCACAAGAAAATGTCTCTTTGGTGGACAGTGGAATGTATTTGCCTGGAGTGGAGAGTGCAGTGGACATCTCTGCAATGGACAGTGGTAAGAACATTTCTGTTATGCACAAAAGAATGTCCCTGTGGTGCACAGTGGAAAGGATGTTCCTGTGGTGAACAGTGGGAAGGATTTCCCACTGGTGGACATTGGTGAGGATGACCCAGTGGTAAATAGTGGTAAGGATGTCCCTGTGGTGGACAGCAGGGAGAACCTTTCTGTGGTGGACAGTGGGAAGGATATCCCTGTGATGGAAAGTGGGGAGGTAGTCACTGAGGTGGTCAATGGGAAGGACATCCCTGCGGTATAGAGTGGTGAGTACTTCGCTGTAGTGCACACTGAGGAGGACATGCCTGTGGATTACACTGTGGAGGACATCCGTGTGGTGGACTATGGGGAGGACCTCCCTGTGGAGGATGGTTGCGAGTGTGGGGACGAATCTTCGAGGGCGGGGAGAAGGGAGGGAGTCTGGCGACAGAGTCTCAGGGCGTTCTGGCACCAGGGCTTCCCGTGCCGCCAGCAGAAGATCCCACATTCATGCAGCTGTCGGTGAGCGGGCCGGCGGCTGCATCAGCAAGGTTCCAGGGTTCCAAAAGCTGGGAATCAGGCGGAGAGACCATGGACACGTGGAGTCCGGTTTTCCAAAGCTTTTATTGTTTATGACGTGGTGAATGGATGCAGGTGTTGTGCACTTCCCCCGCCAAAGGCCAGGGGAGACCAGTCTTATAGGGAAGGGAGAAAGGGGAGGGAATAACTTAATTAGCTATGCCCCTGGCCTTTTGATAATTCATTAATATTTAAATCTCTGGAGGTAGAGACTTGATAACCACGCCCTCTACCTGTCCTACGTGACTGAAATTAACAGGTTAAATGGAGTTACCTCGTCCAAGGCCCAAAATCCCACCCTCTTTTCTTTCATAAAAGGAGGGGCAACTCTGTTAATAAGAGATGTGGACCATGTGGAAGTAGTCTGGAGTCCCAGAGCGCGGGGAGATAATATGCCGTCCCTGACAGGCAATGTCCTGTTGGGTCTCCTGGCTATCTCAAACCCAGGGCTCTATCAAGGGGGCCTAGGAACAGGGCTAAACATCCTACCGTCCCTAAAAGGGTCTCCGGGGTTTAAAACCAGTTAAACCAGGCTATGTCCAAACCATGTCTCCACGGCCCAACATTTCACTGTTTTTAGTGAAAATTTTGGATGAGGTGGTCAAAATAAAACACTATGAAGGCCAGAGGGTATAACATAACTAAGTCAAGGGTAATGGGAATTGAGGGTAGGGTTTGGAATGCAGGGAATCATTGAAACAATTAAATACAGATCGTACAGTTTGAGGGTAATGACATCTGATTAATCTAAATAGACATTGTGTTTTCCTCACTAACATGTAACTTTAGCTATGTGACTTTGGCAAAAGAGTTCATTTGTAGCTGGAAGGTCTGGATCTGTCTTCTGTAGTGAGCATCTTTGTGTTCTGGTGTGCATCTCTGGAGCCTGGTGTGGGTTTCTGGATCTCAGCACGTCTCTGGGATCTGCAGTCAGATGAGATGACTGGAAGAAGGCAGCTTGGCAGGTTCCAGGAGGTGGCGCTGTCTCTGGATCTCAGCGTGTCTCTGGAGTCTGCAGTCAGATGAGGTGGCTGGGAGGAAGCAGCTTGGCATCTCAGGCAGGTTCCAGAGGATGGCTAGACTCTGTTTGATCTGTGGGTATACCTGTAGGATAATCACAGCAGGGAAGGAGCATCTCCAGTAGGGAGATGTCTGTAGGCTGGATATGGAGCATTAAATTGCTTGGGAACAAGCATCTTATGGCCTGTCGTTAAGATTCTGGAAAAGCAAAGGTGTTTGAGGAAAGTTTAGTCTTAGAAGGTATCTTTGAGTCTGTTTTTGGATGGCTGAGGGAGAAAAACAATGTTAATTTTGTATCTGGGATTGGCAGCAATAGTTTGCCTGTAAAAGAAATTAGTTGTTAATTAAGACTTAAGAAATGGTGATCAGCACGTTGACTTAAACTGTGGAAGGAAATTAGATGGCTTTTAAACCTTGAAGAAATTATAAAGGTTGAAAAATAATGTTGGACATCTATCACAAGTATTAGAGAGAAAAGGCAGCATTAAAATAGAAAAAATAACAAATTTTTGGTTGAAAAAACACAAGCATTGTTGTTCTTGGTGTTCCTGTTAGGAAGAAAAGGAAACGTTTAAAAATTTTGGTTGAAAAACAGGAACGTTTGTTGCAGGTCCTCCTGTTGGGGAGGAGCAGTAATGGCGGGTTTAGAAGCAGTGGGGGAGGGGCCTAGCTCTGCCATGTGGCGTCTGGGTGCTCTGGCAGAGAAGTTCTGCATTCCCGCTTTTCTTTTTCTTAGCTGGTAAATTTTAAATGTAGATAAAAGTAAAGGCCAACTTTGAAGAAAAGTTTAAGGCAAGCAAGAAGTAAGGAGGAGGGCTAAGAGTCAGAAAGAGTGAGAGTCTGTGTCTATGGGAAAGACACGTGGAAGCTGGATTGGAGTCAGCAGCTTTGAGAGAAACTGGCAGGCAGCAGTGGGGCAAGGGGTGCAGGCAGGATTTTAGATCCGCTGCTTCAGGCAAGCTGGCTGAGCTAAGTAGCTTTAGTCAGCTGCAAATGATTGAGGGTGAGGGGAAGCATAGTTGGCTAAGGAACACAGGGCTGGGTAGCAAGCAGGGTTCCGCCCTGTTGCTTCAGGCAAGCAGGCTAAGCCAAATAGCTGTAGCCTGTCGCATATGACGGGGGGAGTAGGAAAAGAAGCTACCTGGCAGGGCACTAGGGGCTAGAGTTTGGAGTTGGCAATTTTGAGAGAGAGAGAGAAAGAGAGAGAGAGAGAGAGAGAGAGAGAGAGAGAGAGAGAGAGAGAGAGAGAGAATGGTCTCAGCCACGAGAAGGAGTCTCTCAGCCAAGGGAGTCTTAGAAAGAGGGTTACAGCAAGTGTTGTGGCTTGAAAGACAGCTATTAGCTGTGAAGGAACCCCCTCTGTGGAGCTGGGGGGATGGGAAGAGTGGGGGGCTAAGAAGCCGACACCATCTTGCCCTTGAGCTGGAGAACACGTGGGGAGAGAGACCTAGTTCTTTTGTATTAGGCAAGGGTTAGGCTATAGCTAAGAATCAGAGAAAGAAAGAGGGGCTAGGGTGGACAGAGAGAGATGTTACTCACGGTTTTTGCAGACACCAGCGGGGGGTGCTTGCGGAGCTGGCTCTGGGCACGTTGTCCACCACCTGTGGGAAACAATGTAGACCCGTGCATGGGTGCACGAGTGTGGATCTCTGTCGCTGGTCTGCACCGTCTTTTGTCAGAGATAGGGCTATTATAGAGGAGCAGGGGCTAAGCAGGGCACTCACAGTGCACAAAGCAGACTCTGTGGTAGGAGTCTCTCGGTGGAAAATCTCCGTTTTGGGCCCAAGCCTCTGCGATGGGTGGGCGCGGCAAAACGGGAGAATGTGGGGGTCGTATGTGCAGCAGATCCATACGCCGAGATTGGCCTCCTTCTGGGGTCTTGGAACTCCGGGAGAATGGAGGCTGGGAGTGCGCGGGGCACACTGAGAGAGGACTAAGAGACTTCACATCTCACAGGAAGTATACTTGCTTAGCAGATTCAGCCAGGATTTTTCTTGTAGACGCATGGGTGGTCGTGCTCCACGTTGGTTGCGCCATCTGTGGGGCAGAAATCTCACGGGCGGGGGGAAGGGAGGGAGTCCGGCGACAGAGTCTCAGGTCGGTCCGGCACCAGGGCTTCCCGTGCCGCCAGCAGAAGATCCCACATTCATGCAGCTGTCGGTGAGCGGGCCGGCGGCTGCATCAGCAAGGTTCCAGGGTTCCAAAAGCTGGGAATCAGGCGGAGAGACCATGGACACGTGGAGTCCGGTTTTCCAAAGCTTTTATTGTTTATGACGTGGTGAATGGATGCAGGTGTTGTGCACTTCCCCCGCCAAAGGCCAGGGGAGACCAGTCTTATAGGGAAGGGAGAAAGGGGAGGGAATAACTTAATTAGCTATGCCGCTGGCCTTTTGATAATTCATTAATATTTAAATCTCTGGAGTTAGAGACTTGATAATCACGCCCTCTACCTGTCCTACGTGACTGAAATTAACAGGTTAAATGGAGTTACCTCGTCCAAAGCCCAACAGCAAGGACTTCACTGTGGTGGACAGTGGGGTGGATGTCAATGTAGTCGACAGATGGAAAGACGTCCCTGTGGTGAACAGTAGTTAGGACATTTCTTTGTTTTACAGTGGGAAGGACATCCATGTTGTGGACAGTGTGGAGGACCTCCCTGTGGTGGACAGTAGTAAGGATGTCCCTGTATTGGACCTTGGTGAGGACATCCCTGTGTTGGACCGTGTGGAAAACATCCCTGTGGTGGAAAGTGGGGAGGACGTCACTTTGGTTGACACTGGGGAATAAGTCCCTGTGGTAGACAGTTGGAAGGATGTCTTTCTGGTGGACAGTGGGAAGGACCCCCTGTGGTGGATAGTTGGAAGGACGTCCCTGCTGTAAACAGTGGAGAGGACTTCCATCAGGTGGACAGTGGGGAGTACGTCCCTGTGGTGGACAGTGGTCAGGATGTCTTGTGGTGCACAGTGGTGATGACTTTTCTCTGGGGCTAAGGAGAATGTCCCTTTGGTAGACATTGGGAATTATGTCCCTGTCGTGGATTGTGCAGAGAACATCTCTAGGGTAGACAGTGGTGAGGACATCCATGGTGTGCACAGGAAGATGTTCCTGTGGTGCACAAGGGTGAGGACATCCCTGTTGTGCACGGAAGAATGTCCTTGTTGTCCACAGTGGGGAGGATGTCCTTGTGGTGAACAGTGAGAAGGACATCTCTGTAGTGGAGAGCTGGGAGGAACTCTCTGTTGTGGACAGTGGGAAGGATGTCCCTGTTGTGGACAGTGGAAAGGACTTCTCTTTAGTGGACTTTGGGGAATACGTTCGTTTGGTGGACAATGGGGAGGACGTCCTTTGGTGGAGAGTGTTGAGGAAGTTTCTCTGGTGCAAAGGAGAACGTCCTTTGGTGGACATGGGATTTGATGTCTCTGCTTAAGAGTGTGCAGAGGACATCTCTGGGGTAAACTGTGGTGAGGACATTCCTGCTGTGCAAAGGCAGACGTTCCTGTGGTGCACAAGGGTGAGGACATCACTATTGTGCACAGGAGGATGTCCCTGTGGTGTACAGTGGGGAGGATGTCCTTGTGGTGAACAGTGAGAAGGATGTTCCTGTTTTGGACAGCTGGGAGGACCTCTCTATGGTTGACAGTAGGAAGGACCTCCCTGTGATGGCTAGTGGGTAGGACGTCTATATGGTGGACAGTGGGGAGGACATCCCTGTTTTGGACAGTGGGGAGGACTTTACTTTTGTGGACAGTTGGAAGGATGTCACTGTGGTGGACAGCTGGGAGGACCTCTCTTTGGTTGATAGTGAAAACGATGTCCAGTGATGGACAATAATGAGGAGTGTGTTGGACAGCGCAGAAGACAGCCTTGTAGACTGTAGTAAGAACTTGTAGTAAGAACAAAGTTCCTGTGGTGCACAAGAGAATGCCTCTTTGGTGGACAGTGAGAAGGGTGTCCTTGTAGTAGGGAGTTTAGAGGACATCTCTGGGGAGTACAGTGTTAAGAATATCCATGTTGTGCACAGGAGGATGTCCCTGAGATGTACAGTGGGGAGGACATCACTGTGGTGGACAATGTGTAAGATGTCCCTGTGGTTTACAGTGTGGAAGATATTCATGTTGTGGACAGTGGTGAGGACGTCCCTGTAGTGAACATTGTAGAGGACAACCATGTTGTATACAGTGGTAAGGATGTCATTGTGGTACACAGGAGGATGTCCCTGTGGTGGATAATGGGAAGGACAACTCTATGGTGAACAGTTGAAAGGACGTCCCTGTGATTTACAGTTGGGAGGACCTCCCTGTGGTGGACAGTGGAGAGAATGTTTCTGTGGTGGACAGTGGTATATACATGTTTGTTGTAAACAGTGGCAAGGACGTCAATCTGGTAGACAGTGGAAAAGACATCCTCGTGGTGGACAGTAGAGAGGACTACCCTGTGGTGGACAGTGGGAAGGAGGTCCCTGTGGTGGACAGTGGAAAGGACATATAAGTTGTGGACAGTGGGAAGGACGTCACTGTTGTGGACATTGGGATAGACCTCTTTGTGGTGGACAGTGGGAAGGGTGTGCCTCTGGTGGACAGTGGGGAGGACCTACTTGTGATGGACAGTGGGAAGGAGATCCCTGTTATGATCTGAGGAGAGGATATCACTGAAGTGGACAGTCTTAAGGATGTCATCTTGGTGGACAGCGGGGAGGACTTTTCTAGTTTGAATAGTGGGAAGGATATCACTGTTGTAGACAGTGGAGAGCAAATCCAAGTGGTGGACGGTGAGGAGTATTTCCCTGTGATGGACAGTGGGGAGGATATTACTGTGGTGCACTGGAAAATATCCCTGTGGTGCATAGTTGGAAGGATGTCCATATGGTGGAGAGTGCAGAGGACATATCTGTTGTGGACAGTGGTTAGGACATCCCTGTTGTGCACAGGGGGATGTCCCTGTGTTGTGTAGAGTGAAAAATTATAAAGGCCATTTTATGAAATACGTGCAGATTTTTCACAGAACTCGGAACTGAAAATAAGATTTCAGGCCTTCACATTCCAGGTGAAGGACACTTGCTGGATTACATTCCCCAAGCCTCGCCCAAGACAGGAAGGCATTCCTCACTACAGATAAAGATGCTATCATTTGGGCTCGTTTCTCTGAAATGTTCCACTGTTCTTGGTTACCCCTCCCTTGGTCTTCCCAGTGATATGTTCAAAATTTGTAAAACAACCAATCATGTGTAAGCGCGCGACAATGCCTTCCTCCCCCCACCCCATGCTATAAAAGACCCTTTAACCCACCACACGTGGCCAAAAACCCTGCTCTTGGAGCTAAAGAGCTTGTCGTTTTTGACCACTGGCTCCCCCCCTAATAAACCTCTGCTGATTGCATCCAGGTATGGTTTCTTGTGATTTTTGGGTGGTCACAATCTGGAGGCTTGAGGAAGGGTCTCCCAAGTATGGGGTTCTTCATTTGGGGGCTCGTCCTGGATATGCGACCACCTTAATCCAAGAACCACGCTGGGAGGTAAAGGGACACCGCAGTTTTTTTCTGTCTGGTTGTTGTGTCACCTTTTGTCTAAATTGTCTGATTTCTCGTGTGCTAGCGTTGCCTAAATCGTGTGCTGTTTCGTCTAGGTTTGTTTAAGTTATTTGGTTTCTAAGTTGTTTGTGCCCGTCTATCTGAATTATTTGGTTTCTGAAAAATGCACTTCGGTTTGGACTGGCAGCTGTTTCTGTCTCGTGAGGGGCAGTAAACCATTTTTGTTTCGAGAGGAGACAAATGAGTGATTAGCAGACGTGCTGGAGAGTCACTAGCTGCTGCACCCCCAGAGACGTTTGGGGGTTCATCTAGGTGCCGGGGAGGATGTGGAATCCCTCTAGGCTGGCACAGGTTTGCATCTAGGTGCCAGAGAGGAAGTGGAATCCCTCTTGGCTGGCACTGGTGATTGAGACGGGTTTTTTGTTAGTCTTTTTGTGTGTTAACAATGAAACTAGAGAGAAATGGTCAGAAATGGCCGCCGTGGTAGTTGTACTCTCATGGCAGTGTGTCTATTTTTGGGTTGTTCATTGCTGGCATGTTTGAAATCTGTTAGACTTGGTCCAGCATAAGCTGGCCAAGTTGTCTGAATCTGTTAAATCTGAATCTATGAAGACTGACCGCATTGTCTGGTTATTGGAGTCTTACTTGGAAGGCGAGAGGCCTTCCAGAAGGTCAGGGCATCTGACTGTCAGGTTTCAAGAGACTGAGCGCTCTACTTGGGAGAAGACGTGGAATCCTTCTCCATCTGGGGTCATGACCAAATGTAGTTAAGTGTTATTTGTGCCACCCGTGGCAGGGGTGAGCTATCTGTGTTTTATGTGCCACCCGTGGGAGGGGTGAGCATTTTGTGTTGTTCTTTTATATGTGTGTGTCTTTTCTTGGCAAATCATCTCTGTGTTAGCTGTTAATCTACTGTGTTAAACATCTTGAGTTAAAAATAGGTAACATGATTGCCGGCAGAGAGAAGAATGAAGCCGCCTGTACAAGAATACAGCTGCAGAAAGGTGGGCAGGTCCTTTAATAAGGGGCAGCTACCTCGGTTCGTGCTAGCGGTTCGTGTTCCTACAGCCCACTTACTGCATGTAGGGTATGCTTCAGGTAACAGCACATGGAGGGTGCCTTCACCCAGCCCGGACTTGGCAGACGACAACTCGTGGTTCCCCAGCACAGCAACAGCGTGCAACAGCTACCTAGTTTGGTATTCCTGGCTGTACTGGGTACCTTGAGGTCACTAGTGCAACAAATGGCAGTTTTCCACCTGCCACCTATGAAGATAGATGAGAACCCAGGTGATAAAAAGAAAAGAAAAAAACCTGGCAGTGGAGCCAGGACAGCTAGACAAACAGCCACAGCAAGATTGTTCACCTGAGAGTTAATTATTTTTTTTAAAAAAGAGACAAGAAGTGGTTAAAACTGCTTACTTAATTTAGTTTAAAACTTACTTGTGAGGCTGTCTTGATTTACACAAGAAAAACTGATAATTCACCGTGCTCTGTGGCCAGGAGAAGAGCACCAGCAGAAAAAGAAAGTTGATAATGATTTTTCCCAGTTTAATAAGTAAAGGAGTGTCTTTTTTCTAAAATTACAGCTTAAAAGTTACAGGCTGTCCTGAGTCAGAAATATATATGTGTGTATATATATATATTTCAGTTTTGATAGATTTTCTAGCCATTACTGTTTGAGACAATTTCATTATTTATATGAGATTTTCATTAAGATTTGGTTCAAAGATTCAAAAATGAGAGTTCTGAGAAGATAAAATTAAAGAAGTGGTGAAGACTGACTTTGCTCTTATGTTAGACATAAAAATGTTTACTTTATTGTTCTTGTTGTATATCACTTCTAAAATAATATTCTAATCAGAAATAACTCTTTAAAAGGTTTTTATAGAACTATGACCAAAGTTTCTATTTTGTTAAAAGTTAAATTCAAATATGTAACTCAAGTTGCCTTTTAAAAATTGTTAATACTGTATGAACCTTCAACATCTTAATGGTCCTTGCTGTGAAATGCTACAGATAAGGCTATCCATTCTGATTTGGTTTTTTTCTTAGAGCTTCAGAGGTGAGCTCACATTACACCTGTGGACAAGGTACTGTTTGCAGACTGAATTAGGTTATGGTCTCTAATGTGATGTGAACAGCAGTCATGCAGCCTCACAAATGCATCAGTCTACACAGAGTTCAAAGCAATAAATAAGGTAAAAGCCTTTTCTCCACAAGACCCTTGCAGGTTCTGGTCTTCAGATTGGGCACCCCGTCAATTGATCAGGCTGTGGTCGGTAGCAGGTCAATTTGGACCAGATGTGACTGAGACCTTCATGTGACAGAAGGTAAGGGACACCCAAAGGCCCACGCCAGATCCCGCTGATAGATCTTGAGAGAGAGGGTTACATGAGATCCCACTAATTTTGATCAGGACACATGAGGTTAAGCAGAGATCAGATAAGTTACCCACAGCCTTTCTAGACTAGCTCATAGAGACATTCTGTCAGTGTAGACAAGGCTCCAGAGGCTACAGAGACTACAAGATAAGTCATTGAAAGATTTAGGAAGTATACCACATATTAAAATTATTGATGGTAATAGCAAGTGAGAGAAGATTTAAAAGAAAGGAATAGAGAAGAGGAATAGAGAAGGTTTAGTGTAAGTCTAGAAGAAAAGAGTAGAGAAGAATAGAGATAAGTTGCTGTGAGTCCAGAGGAATCGAGAGGAATAGAGGAGACTAGAGAGAGGTGAAGAAAGAGAAAGGTGACAGGAAAGAATTTACAGAAAGCAGAAAAAAGGGACTCCAATCAAAGAGAGATAAAAATCTTTGAAAAAGACCAGTGTGTGCATTGCAAGTAAAGAAGCCAGCTTCAGGGTCCAAGAGGGCCCTAACAAATAGAAGCCAGGGCCAGAAAATCCCAGGCCTCGAAAAACACCCCAAGTGGTGAAGATAACAGCTCTGTGTGAAGACGGCTATTGAGATAGATGGGGCAGCTTGAAGCCACCCAACTTTTGATAGACTTATTAATAATTGAGTTTTTATGATTAAAAACAAGCAAATTGGAAGAAGTGGGGAGGTAGAGTGAAAAATTATAAAGGCCATTTTATGAAATACGTGTAGATTTTTCACAGAACTCGGAACTGAAAATAAGATTTCAGGCCTTCACATTCCAGGTGAAGGACACTTGCTGGATTACATTCCCCAAGCCTCGCCCAAGGCAGGAAGGCATTCCTCACTACAGATAAAGATGCTATCATTTGGGCTCGTTTCTCTGAAATGTTCCACTGTTCTTGGTTACCCCTCCCTTGGTCTTCCCAGTGATATGTTCAAAATTTGTAAAACAACCAATCATGTGTAAGCGCGCGACAATGCCTTCCTCCCCCCACCCCATGCTATAAAAGACCCTTTAACCCACCACACGTGGCCAAAAACCCTGCTCTTGGAGCTAAAGAGCTTGTCGTTTTTGACCGCCGGCTCCCCCCTTAATAAACCTCTGCTGATTGCATCCAGGTATGGTTTCTTGTGATTTTTGGGTGGTCGCAATCTGGAGGCTTGAGGAAGGGTCTCCCGAGTATGGGGGTCTTCAGTTGCACGGTGGGGAGGATGTCCCTGTTGTTTTCAGTGGGAAGGATTCACTGTGTTTGATAGTTGGGAGGACATCTGTGTTGTGGACAGTTAGGAGGATGTCCCTGTGTTGGAGAGTTGAGAGGATTTCACTGTAGTAGACAGTGTGCATGATGGCCTTGTGGACAGTAAGAACAACGCTCCAGTGGTGCACAAGAGAATGTCTCTTTGGTGGACAGTGAGAATGATGTCCTTGTAGTGGGGAGTGCAGAAGACATCTCTGGGGTAGACAATGGTAAAAACATCCCTGTTGTGCACAGGAGGATGTCCCTGTGGTGGACAGTGGAAAGGACATCCCTGTAGTGGACAGTGAAGAGGACTTCCCTGTGATGGACTATTGAAATGTCATCCTTGTGGTCGACTGTGGGAAGGACTTCCCTTTGGAGGACAGTGTTGAGGACAACAATGTGGTGGACAGGCAGAAGGTTGTCCCTGGGTAGACGGAGGGGAGGACCACCCTGTGCTGGACAGTGGGTAGGATGTCCCTGTGATTTACAGGGCAGAGGATATTCTTGTGGTGGACTGTGGTGATAACTTCCATGTAGTGCATATTATTGAGGACAACCATGTTATGGACAGTGGTAAGGATGTCCTTGTAGTACACAGGAGGATGTCCCTGTGGTGGACAGTGGGAAGAATGATTCTGTGTTGGACTGTTGGGGAGGAACTCCTTGGGGTGGACAGTTGGGAGGATGTCCCTGTGGTGGTCAGTGGGTAGGACCATTCTGTTGTGGACACTGTGATGGACGTCCTTGTGAAGGACAGTGGGGAGTAATTCCCTGTTGTGTACAGTGGGATGGATGTTTCTGTAGTGGACAGTTGGGAGCATATTTGTGTGGTGAACAGTTAGGCAGATGTCCCTGAGGTAAACAGTGGGAAGGAAGTCCTTTTTGTGGACAGTGAAAGGATGTCCATGTGGTGGACAATGGGAAGGACATCCCTGTTGTAGACAGTGGTGAGGTTCTCCCTGTGGTGGACAGTGTGAAGGATGTCCTTGTGGTGGACAGCAGGGAGGACCTCTCTGTGTTGGACAGTGGTAAAGATGTCCCTGTGATAGACAATGATGAGTATGTTTCTGTGGTGGACAGTGGAAAGGATGTCCCTGTTGTGGACAGTGGTGAGGACCTCCCAATCGTGGATATTGGAAAGGACATCCCTGTGGTGAACAGTGGAAAGGATTTTTCTGTGGTGGACAGTGGAGAGGACCTCCTAATGGTGGAAAGTGGAAAGGATGTAACTGTGGTGGACAGCGGGTAGGACATATTTCAGGTGGACAGTGAGTAGTACGTTCCTGTGGTGGACACTGGGGAGGACGTCACTGTGGCAGACAGTGGGAAGGAGGTCCCTGTGGTGGACAGTGGGAAGGACTTTTATGTTGTGGACTGTGGGAAGAACGCCTCTGTTGTGGACATTAGGAAAGACCTCCTTGTGGTGAACTTTGGGAAGAATGTCCCTCTTGTGGACAGAGGTGAGGACATCACTTAGGTGGACAGTGAGAAGGACATCCATGTGGTGGTCAGTGGGGAAGACCTTTCTTTTGTGGACAGTGGGAAGGACATCACTGTTGTGGACAGTGGGGAAAATATAACTGGTTTGGACAGTGGTAAGGACATCCATGTGGTGGACAGTAGAGAGGACCTTTCTGTGTTGAACAGTGGGAAGAAGGTCCATGTGTTGGACAGTGAGGAGGATATTTATGTTGTGGATTGTGGGAAGGACGTCAATGTTGTGGACATTGGGAAGGACCTCCGAGTGCTGAACAGTGGAAATCATGTTCTTCTCATGGACAGTAGGGAGAAACACCATGTGGTGGACAGTTTAAGGATGTCTCTGTGGTGGACAAAGGAAAGGACATCATTTAGTGGACATTGGGAAGTACGTTCCTGTTGTGGACATCAGGGTGTACCTTTCTGTGGTGGACAGTGGGAAGGACATGCCTGTTGTGGACAATTGAGAGGACATCCCTGTAGTGGACAGTGGAAAGGACATCACTTAGATGGACAGTAGAGAAGACCTCCCTGTGGTGGACAGTGGGAAGAACATTTATTTTGTAAACTGTGGGAAGAACATCTCTGTTGTGGACATTGGGAAAGACCTCTTCTAGTGAACTGTGAGAAGAATGTCCCTCTTGTGGACAGAGGGGAGGACGTCACTTAGGTGAACAGTGGTAAGGACATTCCTCTTTTTGAGAGTAGAGAGGAACTTTCTGTTGTGCACAGTGGGAAGTAGGTCTGTGTGTTGGACTGTGGGGAAAACATTTATGTTTTGGATTGTAGGAAGGATGTCCATGTTGTGGACATTTGGAAGGAGTTTTGTGTGGTGGACCGTGGGAAGCATGTCCCTCGCGTGGACAGTGGGGAGAAACACCATGTTGTGAACAGTGGGAAGAATGTCTCTCTGGTGGACATAGGGGAGGACATCATTTAGTGAACATGGGGAAGTACGTTCCTGTTGTGGACAGCAGGGTGTACCTTTCTTTGCTGGACAGTGGGAAGGACATGCCTGTTGTGGACAGTGTGGAGGACATCGCTGTGGGGAACAGTGGAAAGGAAATCCTTGTGGTGGACAGTAGAGAGGACTCCCCTGTGGTGTATAGTGGGAAGGAGGTCCCTGTGGTGGACCATGGAAATGATATGCCTGTTGTGGACAGGGCAGAGGACATCACTGTTGTGGACAGTGTAAGGGACATACCTGTGGTGGACAGTATAGAGCACTTCCCTGTGGTGGACAGTGAGAAGGAGGTCCCTGTGGTTGACATTGGAAGGAAATATATGTTGTGGATTGTGGGAAGGATGTCCCTGTTGTGGACATTGGGAAAGACCTCCTTGTGGTGAACAGTAGAAAGGATGTCCCTCTGGTGGTCATTAGGGAGGAACTCCATGTGTTGGACAGTGGGAAGGATTTTCCCCTCTGGTGGACAGTGGAGAGGATGTACCTGTGTTGGACAGTGGAAAGGACGTTCTATGGTGGACAGTGGGAAGACTGTCCCTTTGGTGGAGAGCAGGGAGCTGCTCTCTGTGGTGGACAGTTGGAAGGGCATCCCTGTGGTGGACAGTACAAGGATGTCTCTTTTGTGTACATTGGGGAAGATGTCCCTCTAGTGAACAATGGGAAGGACATACCCATGGTGGACAGTGGTGAGGACGACCCTGTCATGGACAGTGGTAAGGATGCCCCTGTGGTGGACAGCAGGGAGAACCTCACTTTTGTGGACAGTAGGAATGACATCCCTGTGGTAAACAATGCAAAATATGTCCCTGTGGTGCACAATGGTGAGGACATCTCTCTTGTGCACAGGAGGATGTCCTTGTGGTGGACAGTGGGGAGGACCACACTCTGGTGGACTGTGGGGTAGGACATCCCTGTGGTGGAAAGTGGGAAGGATGTCCATGTGGTGGACAATGGGGAAGATGTCTGTGTTGTGGATAGTAGGAAGGATGTCCCTTTGGTGAACAGTGGGAAGAAGGTCCCTGTGGTGGACGGTGGGGAGGAACTCCTTGTGGTGGAGAGTTGGGAGGATATCCCTGTGGTGGACCATGTGTAGTACATTTCTTTTGTGAACATTGGGATGAACATCCTTTTGGAGGAAGGTGGGGAGTATATCCCTGTTGTGTACGGTGGGATGGATGTTTCTGTAGTGGATAGTGGGGAACATATTTGTGTGGTGGATAGTTAGGAAGATGTCCCTGTGGTTAACTTTTGGAAGGAAGTTCTTTTTTTGGACAACTAGAGGATGTCCATGTTGTGTACAATGGGAAGGACATCCCTGTTGTAGACAGTGGGGAGGACATCCCTGTGGTAGACAGTGGTTAGGATATCCCTGTTGTGCACAGGTGGATGTCCCTGTGGTGCACAGTGGGGAGGATGTCCCTGTTGTTTACAGTGGGAAGGACTTCGCTGTGTTTGATAGTTGAGAGGACATCCGTGTTGTGGACAGTTGGGAGGATGTCCCTGTGTTGGAGAGTTGAGAGGATTTCCCTGTGGTGGACATTGTGGATGACGGCCTTGTGGACAATAAGGACAATGCACCTGTGGTGCAGAAGATAATGTCTCTTTGATGGACAGTGAAAAGGATGTCCTTGTAGTGGGGAGTGCAGAAGACATCTCTGGGTTGGACAGTGGTAAGATCATCCCTGTTGTGCACAGGAGGATGTCTGTGTGGTGTACAGTGGGAAGGACATCCCTGTGGTGGAGAGTGAAGAGGTCTTCCCTTCGGTGGACAGTTGAAATGACATCCTTGTGGTCGACAGTGGGAAGAACGTCCGTTTGGAGGACAGTGGAGAGGACATCATTGTGGTGGACAGACAGAAGGATGTCCCTGTGGTAGACAGAGGGAAGGACCTTCCTGTGGCGGACAGTGGGTAGGATGTCCCTGTGGTCTACAGTGAAGAGGGTATTCGTATGGTGGACGGTGGTGAGGACTTCCCTGTAGTGCATATTGTTGAGGACAACCATGTTGTGGACAGTGGTAAGGGTGTCCTTGTAGGACACAGGAGGATATACCTGTGGTGGACAGTGGGAAGGGCATCTGTTTGGTGGACTGTGGAAAAGAGTCCCTGTGGATGACAGTTGGGAGGACCTAACTGTGGTGGACAGTGGGGAGGACACATCTTTTGTGGACAGTAGGAAGGATGTCCCTGTGGTGGATTGCGGAAAGGACATCACTTTGATGGACAGTAGAGAGGACCTCCCTGTGGTGGACATTGGGAAGGAGGTCCCTGTTTTGGACAGTGGGGAGGATATTTCTGTGGTGGACCATTGAAATGACGTCTCTGTGGTGGACCGTGGAGTGGACCTCTTTGTTGTAGACAGTGGGTAGAACGTCCCTGTGGTAGACAGTGTGTAGTATGGTCCTGTGGTGGACACTGGGGAGGACGTCCCTGTTGTTGATATTGGGAAGGACCTCCTTGTAGTGAACAGTGGAAAGAACATCCCTGTTGTGGACAGTGGGGAGGACATCCCTGTGGTGGACAGGGGGAAGGACATCCCTGTGGTGGACAGTGAAGAGGACTTTCCTGTGTTGGACATTTGGGATGACATCCCTGTGGTGAATAGTGGGAAAGACGTTTCTTTGGTGGATAGTGGGGAGGATGTCCCTGTCGTAGAGTGTGCTGAGGATAACTCTGGGTGGAGGATGTTGCTGACATCCCTGGTGTGCAAAGGAGGATATCCCTGTGGTGCACAGTGGTGAGGATATCCCTGTTGTGCACAGGAAAATGTCCCTGTTGTGCAAAGTGGGTAAGATGTCTCAGTGGTGAATGGTGAAAAGAATGTCACTGTGGTGGACAATTTGGAGGATGTCCATGTGGTGGACAGTGGGAAGGACGTCCCTTTGGTGGACAACAATGAGGAATTCTCTATGGTGGACTGTATGAAGGATGTCCTTGTTGTGGTCAGTATGGTCAGTGGGGAGTATGTCCCTGTGATGGACAGAAAGGAGGATTTCCCTGTGATGGACAGTGGGGAGGATGTCTCTGTGGTGGACAGTTGAAAGATGTACCTTTGGGGGACAGTAGGAAGAACGTCACTTTGGTGGACAGTGGGAAGGACATCCCTGTGGTAGTCAGTGGGTAGGATGTCCCTGTGAAGGGCAGTGCATAGAACGTCTCTGTGGTGTACAGTGGGAAGGACATCACTGTTGTAGACAGTAGGGAGTATATTTCTGTGGTGGACAGTGGATTTGATGTCCCTGTGGTGGACAGTGGAGAGGACCTACCTGTGGTGGAGATTTGAGAGGACCTCCCTGTGGTAGACATGGGTAGGACGTCCCTGTTGTGGACAGTGGCTAGTATGTTCCTGTGGCGGACACTGGGGAGGATGTCCCTGTGGTGGACAGTGGAAAGAACATCCCTGTTGTGGAAAGTGGGGAGGACGTCCCTGTGGTGGACAGTGGAAAGGACATCACATTGATGGACAGTAGAGAGGACCTCCCTGTGCTGGACAGTGGGAAGGAGGTCTCTGTGGTGGACAGTGGGAAGGACATTTATGTTGTGTACTTTCAGAAGCCAGGAACCTCGCCTCTTACCCTTACCCTTACCTCTCCCCACCTGCACAATGTCCCCTGCAACTTCATCTCCCTGGCAACCACAATGTCCTGCTTGATAGTTATGTCCCCTGAAGCTTCATCTCCCTAGCAACCACAAGGTTCAGCTTGACAGTTACAGATAGACTTATAGACTTAAAGCATGATTGAGTGAGACAGGATCATAGCCTGTGACCTGCTTTCCTCGGGGTAAGCTTCATTTTCATTCCGTCCCATAAAAATGGGCCATTCACTGTCAAAGGAGGCATCCTTCATAAAGGACCTCAAACAAAATCTCAGAGAGAGAGAGAGAGGAATTAGTGTTAAGAAAAAAGATCTTATAAGTTTCTTTGTGTTTATTGATGAACAGTGTCCTTGGTTCATGAATGATGGCTCTATCATAAACCCTAAGAAGTGGCAAAAGTTGGGTCGTGAACTAAGTAAAAATTAAATGTGAAGGTGACGGTGCAGTTAATCCAACAATTTTCTCATTTTGGGGTATTATTAGGGACATTATTGAGGATGCTGACAGAAACTCAGGTAAACGCCAGCTCTTGTCAGTAGCAGAATACTGCTTATCACAATCGCGTCCTGGCTCCTCCAGCTTCTCCTGCCCGACATCTCAGGCTTCTGTTCCTTTTACACTTATTGATATGCCTCATGAGTCTCAGCTTCCCTCCTATCTGATTCTCCTCATATTTATCCTGATTTGTCAGCTTTGAATTCCTCAACCCCGGCCTCGCCTGTGCTCCCTTGTCATAGTTCTGTTTCCACTGCTCCTTTGCCCACACAGTATGTGCCTTTAGCCAATGGCAACCCTTACATCTCTCATTCTCAAAGTTCCTACTGTAATCCTGTTCTTCGGAATCCCCCGCCTCTATGCTCGCCTTCCCCAGCCTCTTGGAGTTCCCGACACCCCCACCTCCATCTCCCACCACTGCCTCGGCTGATACACAGCACTTGCCCCCTTCCAGCCCGACTTGCTTTGTCTTTGCCCCCCCCTCCAGCAGCAGCCAGCTCTTCTGAATCAGAGCCTTTGGATTCTGGCACTAGAGCTGTTCCCATGCTAATGCCAGTTCCCTAGGTCTCCACATCACTTCCAATGTCTGCGGTTTTGACTTTCCCTGCTATCCTACCTGTTTCTCTCTCTGACATGAACACCTGCCTTTCTTCTCGGGTCCATGAATTGGCAGACATCCTCCATCTTCAGGAGTAAATTTCACGGCTCTCAGCCCTTTGTTCCTCCTCCCCTGTGGAGGACTCTCAATGTTTGGTTTTCCCTGTCACTCACTGTCAGGATATCCCTCCTCAGACACCTGCAGCTCCTGATTCTAGCTCCTCACAGACCCCACCATTCCCTCCCCTTCCTGGTCTAGTGCTCAGTGTTCACACAGCCACATGTCTGCCACTCCTTCTTCCTCCTCATGCCCCATTCCCCCTTCCTCTTCATGGTGCTCACATAAACCTTCCCAGCCTTCTTTCCCCCAATTGGGGACAAGGCCGTCTTCTGGAGATGAGGATGTAACAGAGCCAGAAGGTGGAAGCAGGGATGAGGGCAGAGTCATGACAGAAAATGAAAACGTGTGCCCTATGGAGAATCCTACAATCTTTAAAAAAAAAAACTCCACTTTAAACAGTTAGAAAAATTAAATTCGGCTGTTAGGAATTATGGGCCCAATGCTCCCTTCACACTTTCCCTTCTTGAAAGTCTTGAGGAAGGTGGATACTTAACACCCAATGAGTGGTTGACAGTTGCTCAGGCCATATTAACTCAGGGACAATTTCTCTCCTGGCAGGCTGATTGGGCAGATTGTTGCAGGTCTCAGGCACAAGTCAATCTCTCAAGCTCATGCTCACCCTCCAATAAATGGACACTTGATAAACTCCTAGGTTGAGGGAAATATGCCTCTAACCAAATACAGCAAAATTTTTCTCTGGATCTCTTGGCTCAGTCTTCCTCAGCAGCTATGAGTGCCTGGAGAACCATTCCAATGAAAGGCTCTGTCCTTTCCCCCTTCAGGGCAATCAAAAAGAATTTTCAGAATTTGTTGCCCGCCTCCTGGAAGCAGCTGAGAGATCCTTGGGACCTGGCCAGGGAGACAATAAACTTCTTCAGCAGCTTGCTTATGAAAATGCTAACTCTGCCTGTAGGGCTGCCCTTTGAGGGAAATATAAAAATAAAGATTTGGATGAGATGATTCATATCTGCAAGGATGTAGATCCCTTTGCCCAGAAGGTCTCACAAGCCATCAATCTGGCTGTGGGAGTGGCCACTACAGCTACTAGTGATGGGGCAAATGTATCCACCTGTTTTAGATGTGGTCACCCAGGCCATTTTGCTAAACAGTGCCCTCAGGGTAAACCCATGGCTCAGCCCCCACCTCAGTGGAAGGGAGAGCATTCACTTCCAATGACCCCTTATCCTCGCTGCAGGCTAGCCAAATATTGGGCTAATGCCTGCCGTTCCAAAACTGATATTTTGGCCAACCCCTCATTCCCGTTCAGGGAAATGGGATGTGGAGCCAGACCCAGACCCCTTAGCCAGTCTCCTTCCTGCCAGCCTCGGGAAACAGCCAGGCAGGGTCACATCAAACCTTCCATCAACAGCTCCCAAAACAGCCACAGCCCTCTGTAGGGCTACCCCAGGGAGTGCAGGATTGGACCTCTGTGCCTCCTCCAATACAATACTAGAAGCTGGAGGAGGAGTTCAGATGATCCCTAATGGTGTCTTTGGGCCTCCCCCACCACAGACTTATTATCTTATCTTGGGCAGAGCATCTGCCACACTCCAAGGCATTACCATTTTCCCTTCAATTGTTGATAACGATTACTCTGTAGAAATTAAAGTATTGGCCACTAGTTCTAAAGGGCCCCTTCACATTTGCCAGGGACAGTGCCTTGCACAGGCCTTTCCCCTTCCAGTAGACACCTCCACACCTTCCTTGGGCCCATCCCATGGTGCTTCCACCCCTGAGTTTTCTGATGTCTATTGGGTCTAAAGACTCTCACAAGAGTGCCTACAATAAAAACTGAAACTTAATCGCAAAAACTTTGAGGGCATACTTGACTCAGGAGCAGACTCCAGAGTTATTTCACAGGCCTCTTGGCCCTCCTCTTGGCCCTGTCAGCCTTCTTTAACTCACCTTCAAGGCATTGGCCAGTCCACCAACACCCTTCAAATCTCCCAGTTGCTCACTTGAGAGGATCCTGAGGGTAATACTGGACATGTTAGACCATTCATTGTACCTGGCCTCCCTATAAACTTATGGGGTTGAGATATATTGAGTCAAATGGGAGTTGTTATGTTTAGCCCCTCTGCAGCCCCACCAGATGCTGGACCAGGGGTTCATCCCTGGACAAGGCTTGGGCAGATGCAACCAAGGGATCCCCACCCCAATTGCTGTTACACCAAAGACCTCATGCTAAGGACTAGGTTATGATTCAAATTTTTTTAAGGACCATTGCTCCCTCTGCACGCAAGACAGATAAGATCACCTGGAAGTCAGATTCCCCTGTATGGGTCGACAAATGGTCCCTCCCTCAACATAAACTTTTAGCGGCCATGCAGTTGGTGCAGGAACAATTAGATGCTGGCCACATTGAACCCTCCATCTCCCCTTGGAATACACCCATTTTGTGATACAAAAGAAAGGGGGCAGATGGAGACGGCTCCAGGACCTCAGAGAAATTAATAAGACTATGGTCCCAAATGGAGCCCTCCAGCCTGGCCTCCCCTCCCCTGTGGCAATACCTAAGAGTTACAATAAGATGTTTATTGATTTGAAAGATTGTTTTTCTGCATCCCCTTACACCCAGAGGATTGTAAACGTTTTGCCTGTAGCCTTCCTGTTGTTAATTGCATTGGGCCATTTCCATGAATTCAGTGGAGGGTCCTGCCTCAAGGCATGGCCAATAGTCCCCCCCCCAAAAAAAAGTTTGCGGCCCAGGCCATTGACCCTTTTCGCCTTAAATACCCTGAGTTATATATTGTTCATTATATGGATGACATTCTTCTGACTATCCCTGACGAGACCACCTTGCCCAGAGTGGGCTAGGAGTTGGTAAGTGCCCTCCAAGGCCTCGGGCTGCAGATTGCCCCCGAGAAGGTCCAGCTACAGCCCCCACATTTATTCTTGGGTTTTGAGCTTCACCCCTCTAAGGTTCTCTCTCAAAAAATTGAACTTAGAAAAGATTCCTTACAAACACTTAATGACTTTCAAAGTCTCTTGGGAGACATAAATTGGTTGTGCCCCTATCTAAAATTAACAACTGGAGAACTTAAGCCTCTATTTGATATTCTTTGAGGAGATTCTGACCCCTCCTCCCCCCATGCCTTAACCCCTGAGGCCACCTCTGCCCTTAAGCACGTGGAGAAAGCCATTCAACAACAGACTGTTACCTATTATTCTCTAACCTCCCCCTTATGGCTACTGGTTCTTCCCACCATGTTTGCCCCCATGGGATTGTTGTAACAGACTAAACCTTTGTATTGGCTTTATTTGCCCGCCATTCCTCCTAAAGTGCTACCTGTTTATCCTGCCTTGGTGGCACAGATCATAAGGATGGGAAGAGAGACCTCCCTGAAGCTCTTTGGTAGAGACCCTGATTTTGTCAGCATTCCCTATGATGCTGCTCAAGTTCGATGGCTACTTCAGACCTCAGATGAATGGGCTATTAACTGTATTTCATTTCAGGGAAAGATAAATAACCACTCTCCCTCTGACAAACTTATCCACTTCCTTGAACACCAAGCGGTGGTCTTCCCTAAAGTGACAAAGTACATCCCCATTCCTCAAGCACCACTGATTTTTACAGATGGATCCTCCTCTGGGGTTGCAGCCTTTAATATAGGTGGACAGGTCTCTAAGTTTCAGACCAAATTTTCCTCAGCACAGTTGGTAGAATTGGTTGCTGTTATTCAAGTCTTTAAGACTTTCCCAGATTGTGCCTTTAATCTTTTTACTGACAGTGCATATGTGGCTCAATCAGTGCCTCTGTTAGAGACCGTTCCCTTTACAAGGCTGTCTACCAATGCTTCCCACCTCTTTTCTGAGCTTCAGGAAGTAATTTTAGCTAGATCCCATCCATTCTTTGTGGGATACATACGCACCCACTCTGGTCTTCCTGGACCCCTAAGCGAGGGAAATGACCTCGTTGATAGGGCCACCCGAGGGTCTCCATTTACCTTGGCGATCTTGGCCCTGCCTTCTGATCCTGTACAACAGACACAAAAGGCCCACCAATTACATCATCTAAATGCCCAGACCCTCCAACAGATGTTCTCTATTACCAGAGAACAGGCACACCAGATAGTGTGTCAGTGCCAGGGATGTCTCACCCTCCTACCTGAGTTACATTTGGGGGTGAACCCTCATGGCCTCACCCCAGGAGAGATATGGCCAATGGATGTTACTCATCTTGCCCCTTTTGGTAAGCTTAAATATATACATGTTTCTATTGATACCTTCAGTGGTTTTCTTTGCACCTCACTACAATCTGGCGAGGCTACCAAAAATGTTATTAGTCATGTGATTTTTTTGCCTTGCCTTTATGCCCATACCTAAGATACTTAAGACTGATAATGGCCCTGGATATACCAGCACCTCCTTCAAACAGTTCTGTGCACAGCTTAATATTAAACATGTTACTGGTATCCCATATAAACCCCAAGGACAGGGCATTGTAGAAAGGGCACATCAGACCTTAAAGAACATGCTCTTAAAATTACAACATTCAAGGGGCATTTTATACACCCAAAAGAGGAATCATAAAATCTTGTTAAATCATGCATTATTCCTTCTCAATTTTTTGACCCTTGATGAAAAAGGAAAGTCTGCAGCAGACAGATTCTGGCACCCTACTACAGCAGACTCCTATGCCAAAGTCATGTGGAAAGATCCATTTACATATAAATGGAATGGTCCTGATATAGTCCTTATCTTGGGAAAAGGACACATGTGTATATATGATTCCAAGGAACAAAATGCCAGATGGCTATCAGAAAGACTGGTGAAGTTGGCTAACTCTACCCCAGGGATACCCCTTGAGAATGGTTCTTAACTGTGCTTCCTTTCAGAAAAATGCATCCAGTTGACTTGCTCCTCCTGCTCCTCCTGTGCACAATTCAGATTTATCCAAATTAAAGCCCAACATTCCCCACACCAGATTTATAATTTTACTTGGGTCATAATTAACCAAGCAGGAGACATTGTTAATTCCAGATCTTCACTTGGAACCCAGCCTTCATGGTCCTCTTTGGAGATGGATCTTTGTGCTCTTGCCCTGGGAGCCAGTGAAGACTGGGGAACCCCTCCCATTACTGGCCCCAAAGTCAGCTGGTTGATGCACCTAACCCCAATTATGATGGCCACCTTATAGGGTGTAATTCCTATGATAGGATAGTCTCCTTGGCCAATGATCCATCTGGCCTCTATGTATGCCCTGGGCCTACCCACCACAGTCGCTCTCAAAATTATAAATGTGGCTATATCTCTGATTATTATTGTGCATCTTGTGGCTGTGAAACCACAAGAGATGCATATTGGAGACCCCACTCTTCCTGGGATTATATCACCTTAAAGAGAAAGTTTCTACCTACATATTTACAGGATAAACTAGGAATTAAGACCGCCCAACCATTTAGATCCTGGTGGGAATTCAAATGGCATGTCCCTCTTCTTATATCCTTTATGGATGTAGGGAGGAGTAAAGACTGGACAGGCCAAGGATATGAATGGGGCCTACGTCTAAGAGAGTGCTCGACCTTTACACTTACCTGCTCAGACCTGAGACTCATCTTTAGAATTAAGCTCCTTAAGAGTATCTCTAATTAAATTGTTGCTGCTGTGGGCCCTAATCCTGCCATACAGCACCCTCGGCCACCAGCCAAGCCTCTCCCCAGGCCTGGAATTACTGCTCCTGACATTTTGCCTCTATCCACCTCCCCCCAGGTTACTTCATTTCAGCCCACTATACTTGCAGGCCCTCCTAGCTCTGCGGACCTTATTATTTCTCTGGAAAATGCCTCCCTTGAAGCTATTCATAATACCAGTGAATATTAATTTCAAGAATATTGGATTTGTTTTTTTGCCTACTCCCCCTTTTTATGAGGGAATAGCTGTTTTTTACTCCTCCCTCCTTTTCTGATAATAGCAATTTGTTATTATGGGCTACTTCACCTGAGGGAGGTCTGACTATTAGTTCCATCTCGGGCATAGGCCTCTGCCTTTTGAGGCCCTCTATGCTTTCCCTCCCCCCCCAAGATTTGGTCTCTATTTGTAATCAGACATTGATTTTAACTAATACCTTTTTATATACCATAGCATCCAATGGTACCTATTTTGCCTGTGCCACTGGATTGACATTATATATTTCCAATTTTGATTTTTTTAAAGACCAGAGATTATTGTGTAGTTGTTACCATTCTCCCTCATTTTTTATTAACAATTCAGAGTCTTTTCTTAATGTTCTGGATCAAGGTCTTTCCCTTAGGATCAAACGAGAGCCTCTGACAGCCCTTAGGTTGTCAGTCATATTAGGAATCAGCGCTATTGCCGCAGGTATTGGCATTGCTTCTCTAGTCACCTCCAATAATCATTATGCCCATCTTCAGTCTCTTATTGATAAAGATTTAAATAATTTGAGAAAAGGGATACAAGACCTTAAGGACTCTGTGGCTTCTCTTTCTGAGGTGGTGTTACAGAACAGGAGAGGACTTGACCTTGTCTTCTTTAAGGAAGAAGGTCTCTGTGTAGCCCTCAGAGAAGAATGTTGCTTTTACTCTGATAAGACAGGCCTTGTCCAAAATAACCTGGACAAAGTAAAAAAGAGTTTAGAGGACAGAAAAAGAGCCAGAGAACAAGAGTCATGGTATCAAAATTGGTTCTCTACTTCACCTTGGCTTACTAACCTATTGCCTACTTTACTAGGACCCTTTGTTGGTATTTTATTGCTCTTTTGGCCCTTTGGCTCTTAACTGTCTCACAAGTTTTGTTAAGATCCAGATTGATGCTGCCATCAAGAAGCCATTTGAAGTTCATTATCATCAACTGAAGACTGAAGGAAATCCATAAGTGATTTTGCAAGAGACAGGCGCAGCTGCCAGCCACACTGCCTTCCCCTATTGCTGACCCCTAGATTTCCACACCCTCAAGAAAGGTTCCTGACATGCCTGGCTCTGCCCTCATTTCTCTCACTAGGGAGACTGGCCCCTTGATACCCTGACAAAAATTGGCTTTTTCCTAAACTAAAGCCTGCCTTTGATGTCTCCCTCTAATATCCGGGAGTCTTCCATTATGACAATATTACACCCCAAATAACAAATGTCTGATACCCTAGGCATTCACACAGGGATATGTGAGAGAGAATAGAAGGGCACCTAGAGAGAAGAGAAGACAGAAGGATATCCAGAGTGAGGAGAAAACTGTCAGTTATCCAGAGAGAGGAGAAGATAGAGGGCTTTGGTAGAGACGAGAAAATAGAAGGGCATAGGGAGAGAGGAGAAGACAGAAGGGCATCCAGAGAGAGGAGAGGACAGAAGGGCATCCAGAGAGAGGAGAGCACAGAAGGGCATCCAGAGAGAATAGAAAACAGAAGGGCATCTAGAGAGAGGAGTGAAGAGCAGGGCATCCAGCAAGAGGAGAAGACAAACAGGGAATGCAGAGAGAGGAGAGAACAGAAGGGCATCCAGAGAGAAAAGAGGACAGAAGGGCATCCAGGGAGAAGAGAGGACAGAAGGACATCAAAAGATAGGAGAAGACAGAAGGGAATCGAGAGAGAGGAGAGGACAGAAGGACATCCTGAGAGAAGAGAGGACAGAAATGCATCCAAGGAGATGAGAGATCGTTAGAGAATCCAGAAAGAGGAGAGAACAGAAGCCAATCCAGAGAGAGCAGAAGACTGAAGGACATCCAGAGAGAGAAGAGGACTGAAGGGCATCTGGAGAGAGGAGAAGACAGAAGGGCATCCAGAGAGAGGAGAGGACAGAATGGCATCCAGTGAGAGGAGAGGACACAAGGGCATCTAGTAAGAAGAGAAGACAACACAATATACATAGTGAGGATAAAATTTTCGGGCATCCAGGGAGAGGAGAAGACAGAAAGTCATCCAGGGAGAGTAGAGAATAGTACGGTATGCAGAGAGCAGAGAAGACAGAAGAACATCCAGAGAGAGGAGAGAACATAAGGGCATCCCGAGAGAATAGAGGAGAGAAAGGCATGTATAGAGAGTAGAGAACAGAATGGTATCCAGAAAGAGGAGAAGACAGAAGGACATCAGGAGATAGGAGAAGACAGAAAGGGCATCCAGAGAGAGGAGAGGACAGAATGGCCTCCAGAGAGAAGAGATAAAAAAGGGCATCCAGAGAGGGGAGGGGGCAGAAGGGCATCCACAGAAAAGAGAAAAGAAGGTCATACAGAAAGAAGAGAATACAGAAGGGCATCTAGATTGAGGAGAGAACAGAAGGGCATTTAGAGAGAGGAGAGAACAGAAGCACATCCAGAGAGAGCAGAAGAGTGAAGGACATCCAAAGAGAGAAGAGGACAGAAGGGCATCCCGATAGAGGAGAACACAGAAGGACATCCAGAGAGAGAAGTTGACAGAATGGAATCCAATGAGAGAAGAGAACCGAAAAACATCTAGAGAGAGGAGAAGACATAAGGGTATCCAGAGTGAGGAGAAAATTGTCCTGAATCCAAAGAGAGGAGAAGACAGAAGGGCATCCAGAGAGAATAGAGGACAAAGGACATCTAGAGAGAGGAGAGAACAGAGAGCCATCCAGAGAAGGAGAAGACAGAAAGTCATCTAGAGAGAGGAGAGAACAGGAGGTCATCCAGTGATAGGAGAAAACAGAATGAAATCCATGGAGAGGAGAAGTCAGAAAAGCTTCCAGAGAGAGGAGAGTGAAGTAGGGCATCTAGAGGGAGGAGAGACCAGTAGGGAATCAAAAGGAAGGAGATTACAGAAGGGCAACCAGAGAGAGTAGAGGACAGAAGAACATCAAGAGAATTACGAAAACAGAAGGGCATCCAGAGAGAGGAGAAAACAGAAGGGCTTTCAGAGAGAGGAGAGAATAGAAGGGCATCCGGAAAGATGAGAAAAGAGAAGTCATCCAGATGAAGAAGAGCACAGACGGGCATCCTGGGAAAGGAGAGGACAGAAGGGCATCTAGAGAAATCAGAGAACAGAAGGGTATCCAAAAAGTGGAGAAGACAGAAGGGCCTCTGGAGATAGGAGAAGACAGAAGGGCATCTATAGAGAGGAAAGGACAGAATGGACTCCAGAGAGAAGAGAGAGCAGAAGGGCATCCAGAGAGAGCAGAGGAAAGAAGGGCATTCACAGAAAAGAATACAGAAGGCCATACAGACAGAGGAGAAGACAGAAGAGCATCTAGATAGAGGAGAGAACAGAAGGACATCCAGAAAGGGGTCAGAAAAGAAGGGAATCTGGAGAAGGAGAAGACAGAAGCGAATCCAGAGAGAGTAGAGAACAGAAGAGCATTCAGAGAAAGGAGAAGCCCGAAGGGCATCCAGAGAAAGGCGAGAACAGAAGGGCATCCAGAAGAGGAGAGGACAAAAGGGCATCCAGACAGTGAAGAGAACGATGGGCATCAAGAGAGAGGAGAGGACAGAAGGGCATCCAGAGTGTGGAGAGAACAGAAGGGCATCCAGAGAGAGGAGAGAACAGAATGGTATCCAGAGAGAGGAGAGGACAGAAGGGCATCCACGGAGAGTACAGAACAGAATGGCATCCAGGGAGATGAGAGATCAGAAGAGAATCCAGAAAAAGGAGAGAACAGAAGGGCATAAAGGGAGATCAGAAGACTGAAGGACATCCAGAGAGAGAAAAGGATAGAAGGGCATCCGGAGGGAGGAAATTAAAGAGGGGCATCCAGAGAGAGGAGTGGACAGAAGGGCATCCAGTGAGAGGATAGAACAGAAGGGCATCCAGAGAGAGGAGAAGAGAGAAGGAAATCTAGAGTGAGGAGAGAATTGTAGGGCATCCAGAGAGAGGAGAATACAGAAGGGCATCAGAAGTTAGGACAGAACAAAAGGGCATCTTGAGAGAGAAGACAGAAGTGCATTCAGAGAGAGGAGAAGACATAAAGGCGTCCAGAGAGAGGACAGGACAGAAGGGCATCTGAGAGAGGAGAAGACAGAAGGGAATTCAGAGAGATGAGAGAACAGAACGGATGAGAAGAGAAAAGGAATCTAGATGGAGAAGAAGACAGACGGGCATCCTGAGAGAGGAGAGGACAGAAAGGTATCCAGAGAGAAAAGAGAACAAAAGGTCATACTGAGAGAGGGGAAGACAGAAGGGAATCCAAAGAGAGGAGAGAACAGAAGGGCATACAGAGAGAGGAGAGGACAAAAGAGCATCTAGCAAGATCAGAGAACAGAAGGGTATCCAGAAAGAGGAGAAGACAGAAGGGCCTCTGGAGATAGGAGAAGACAGAAGGGCATTCATAGAGAGAGGACAGAATGGACTCCAGAGAGAAGAGAGAGCAGAAGGGCATCCAGAGAGAGGAGAGGAAAGAAGGGCATCCACAGAAAAGAATACAGAAGGCCATACAGATAGAGGAGAAGACAGAAGATCATCTAGATAGAAGAGAGAACAGAAGGGCAACCAGAAAGTGGTCAGAAATGAAGGGAATCCAGAGAAGGAGAAGATAGAAGTGAATCCATAGAGAGGATAGAACAGATGAGCATTCGGAGAGAGGAGAAGCCTGAAGGGCATCCAGAGAAAGGCGAGAACAGAAGGGCATCCAGAAGAGGAGAGGATAGAATGGTATCCAGAGAGTGGAGAGAATGACAGGCATCCAGAGAGCAGAGAGAACAGAAGGCTATCCAGAGAGAGGAGAGGACAGAATGGCATCCAGAGAGTGGAGAGAACAGAAGGGCATCCAGGGAGATGAGAGATCAGAAGAGAATCCAGAAAAAGGAGAGAACAGAAGGGCATCAAGGGAGATCAGAAGACTGAAGGACATCCAGAGAGAGAAAAGGACAGAAGGGCATCCGGAGAGAGGAAAATACAGAGGGGCATTCGGAGAGAGGAGAGTTCAGAAGGGCATCCAGTGAGAGGAGAGAACAAAAGGGCATCCAGAGAGAGGAGAATACAGAAGGGCATCGGAAGTGAGGACAGAAGAGTAGGTCAAAGGGAGAGAGGAAAAGACAGAAGTGCATCCAGAGAGAGGAGAAGATAGAAGGGCATCCAGAGAGAGGAGAAGACAGAAGGGCATCCAGAGAGAGCAGAGGACAGAAGGGCATCCAACAGAGGAGAAGACAGAAGGGAATCCAGAAAGAGGAGAGAACAGAAGGGCATTGAGAAATAGGAGAAGACAGAAGGGCATCGGGAGATAGGAGAAGACAAAAGGGCATACAGAGAGAGGAGAGAACAGAAGGGCATCCAGAGAGAGGAAAGAGCAGAAGGACATCCAGAGAGAGGACAAAACAGAAGGTCATCCAGAGAGAGGAGAGAAGACAGAAGTGCATCCATAGAGAGGAGAGAACAGAAGGGTATCCATAGAGAGGAGAGGACAAACGGGCATCCAGAGAGAGGAGAGAACAGAAGCACATCCAGAGAGATGAGAGTATGTTAGAGAATCCAGAAAGAGGAGAGAACAGAAGCCCATCCAGAGAGAGCAGAAGACTGACGGACATCCGGAGAGATAAGAGGACTGAAGGGCATCCAGAGAAGAGAGGACAGAATGGCATCCAGTTGGAGGAGAGAATAGAAGGGCACCTAGAGAGAAGAGAAGACAGAAAGATATTCAGAGTGAGGAAAAAATTGTCAGGCATCCAGAAAGAGGAGAAGACAGAAGGGCATCGGGAGAGACGAGAGAACAGAAGGGCATAGGGAGAGAGGAGAAGACAGAAGGGGATCCAGGGAGAACAGAGGACAGAAGGCCATCCAGAGAGAGGAGAGCACAGAAGGGCACCCAGAGAGACGAGAGAACAGAGAGGAATTCAGAGAGAATAGGGGACAGAAGGGCATCTATATAGAGGAGAAGACAAAAAGGGAATCCAGAGAGAGGAGAGAACAGAAGACATCCAGAGAGAGGAGAGGACAAAATGGCCTTCAAGAGAGAAGAGAGGAAAGAAGGGCATCCAGAGAGAGGAAAGGGCAGAAGAGCATCCACAGAAAAGTGTAAAGAAGGCCATATAATGAGAGGAGAATACAGAAGAGCATCTAGATAAAGGAGAGAATAGAAGGGATTCCAGAGGGAGGAGAGAACAGAGGGCATCTGGAACGAGGAGAAGAGAGAAGGAATCTAGATGGAGAAGAGGACAGACAGGCATCCTGAGAGAGGAGAGGACAGAAAGGCATCCAAGGAGAGAAGAGAATAGAAGGTCATCCAGAGAGAGGAGAAGACATAAGGGAATCCAGAGAGAGGAGAGAACAGAAGGGCATACAGAGAGAGAAGATGACACAAGGGCATCCAGAGAGAGAAGAGAACAGAAGAGCATCCAGAGTGAGGAAAGAACAGAAGGGTATGCTGAGAGAAGAAAGGAAAAAAGGGCATCCAGATAGAGGAGAGAAAAGAAGTCAAACAGAGAAAGGAAAAGACTGAAGGGCATCCAGAGAGAGGAGAGGACAGAAGGACATCCCAAGAGAAAAGAGAACAGAAGCGCATCCAGAGAGATGATAGAACAGGAGAGAATCCAGAAAGAGGAGAGAATTGAAGACCATTCAAAGAGAGCAGAAGACTGAAGGTCATCCAGAGAGAGAAGAGGACTGAAAGGCATCCGGAGAGAGCAGAAGACAGAAGGGCATCCACAGAGAGGAGATGAGAGAAAGGCATCCAGTAAGACAAGAGAACAGAGTGGCATCTAGAGAGAGGAGAAGACAGAAAGGCATCTAGATAGAGCAGAGAACAGAAGGGCACCAAGAAAGAGGAGAGAACAGAAGGGCATCAAGAGAAGGAGAAGACAGAAGCAAATCATGAGAGAGAGGAGAGAACAGACTGGCATTCGGAGAGAGGAGAGAACAGAAGTGCATCGGGATAGAGGAGAAGACAGAAGGTCATCCAGAAAGAGGAGATTACAGAAGGGCATCGAGAGAGAGAGAGTGGAGAAGAAATATAAGTAATCCAGAGAGAGGAGAGAACAGAAGTGCATTCAGAGAGAGGAGAAGACAGAAGGGCATCCAGAAAGAGGAGAGGATAGAACGGCACCCATAGAGAGGAGAAGACAGAAGGGAATCCAGAGAGAGAGGAGAGATAAGAAGGGCATCCAGAGAGAGGAGAGAGCAGATGGGCATCCAGAGAGAGGAGAAGACAGAAGAGCATCGAGAGAGAGGAGAGAACAGAAGGGCATCTAGAGAGAGGAGAAGACAGAAGGAAATCCAGAGAGAGGAGAGAACAGAAATGAATCCAGAGGGAAGAGAGAGCAGAAGGGCATCCAAAGAGAAGAGAAGACAGAAGGGCATCCGGAGTGAGGAGAGAACAGAAGGGCATCCAGAGAGAGGAGAGGACAGAATGGCATCCAGAGAGAGGAGAGAACAGAAGAGAATCCATAAAGAGGCGAAAACAGAAGGGCATCCAGAGAGTGGAGAGAACAGAGGGCATCCGGAATTAGGAGAAGAGAGAAGGCATCCAGATGGAGAAGAGGACAAAAGGGTATCCTGAGAGACGAGAGGACAGAAGGGCATTCAGGGAGAAAAGAGAACAGAAGGGCATCCATAGAGAGGAGAGAACAGAAGGGCATCCAGAGAGAAGAAAAGACAGAAGGGAATCCAGAGAGAGGAGAGAACAGAAAAAAATCCAGAGGAAGGAGTAAGCAGAAGGGCATCCAAACAGAGGAGAAGACACAAGGGCATCCGGAGTAAAGAGAGAACAAAAGGGCATCCAGAAAGAGGAGAGACCAGAAGGGCATCAAGAGATAGGAGAGAAGAGAAGGGCATCGGAGAGAGGAGAGAACAGAAGGGCATCCAGATGGAGAAGAGGACCGAAGGGCATCCAGAGAGAGGAGAAGACAAAAGGTCATCCAGAGAGATAAGAGAACAGAATGGCATCCATAGAGAGAATATAATAGGCGGGCATTCAGAGAGATGAGAGGACAGAAAGGAATAAAAGAGAGGAGAAAATAGAAGGGTATGTAGAGAGATGAGAAGACAGAAGGGCATCCAGAGAGAGGTGAGCACAAAAGGGCATCAAGAGAGAAGAGAACAGAAGGGCATCCAGAGAGACAAGAAGACACAAGGGCATACAGAGAGAGGAGAGGACAGAAGAGAATTTGGAGAGAGGAGAAAGCAGAAGCGCATCCAGAAAGAGGAGAGAACAGAAGGGCATATGGAGGGAGGAGAGAACAGAAGGGCATCCAGAAGAGGAGAGAACAGAAGGGCATCAAGAGAGAGGAGAAGACAAAAAGGGAATCCAGAGAGAGGAAAGAACAGAAGGGCATCCAGAGAAAGGAGAAGACAGAAGGGCATTCAGAGAGAGGAGAGGACAGAAGGGCATCCAGAAAGAGGAGAGAGCAGAAAGGCATACAGAGATAGGAGAGGACAGAAGGGCATCCAGAGTGAGGAGAGAACAGAAATCTATCCAGAGAGAGTAGAAGACAGAAGGGCATCCAGAGAGAGGAGTGAACAGAAGGGCATCCAGAGAGAGGAGAGAACAGATGTGAATTCAAAGAGAGAAGACAGAAGGACATTCAGAGAGAGGAGAGAGCATTAGGGCATCCAGAGAGAGAGGAGAAGAAAGAAGGGAATCCAAAGAGAGGAGAGAAAAAAACGGCATCCAAAGAAAGCAGAAGACAGAACAGCATCCAGAGAGAGGAGAGGACAGAAGGACGTTCCAAAAGTAGAGAGAACAGAAGGGCATCCAGAGAGATGAGAGTACAGAAGAACATACAGAGAGAGGAGAGGACAGAAGTGCATCTATAGAGAGGAGAATACAGAAGGGCATTCAGAGAGAGGAGAGGACAGAAAGGCATCCAGTTAGTGGAGAGAAAAGAATGGTATCTAGAGAGAGGAGAAGACAGAAGGATATCTAGAGTGAGGAGAAAATTGTCGGGCATCCAGATGGAGAAGAATATTGTAGGGCATCGAGAGAATCGAGAGAGCAGAAGGGCATAGGGAGACAGGAGAAGACAGAAGGGCATCCAGAGAGAGGAGAGGACAGAAGGGCATGAGAAGAGAAGAGAAGAGGAGAGAAGAGAAGAGAAGAGAAGAGAAGAGAAGAGAAGAGAAGAGAAGGGCATCCAGAGAGAAGAGAAGACAGAAGGGAATCCAGAGAGTTTAGAGGACAGAAAGAAATGTAGCGAGAGGACAAGACAGAAGGGCATCCATAGATAGGTGAAAACAAAAGGGCATCCAGAGAGAGGAGAAGACAGAAGGGCATCCAGAAAGATGACTGGACAGAGGAGCATCCAGTGAGTGGAGAGATTAGAAGGGCATCCAGAGATAGGGGAAGGCAGAAGGGCCTCCGAAGAGATGAGAAACAGAAGGGCTTCCAGAGAGGAGAGAACCGACGGTCATCCATTGAGACGACAAGACAGAAGGGCATCCAGAGAAAGGAGAGAACAGAAGGGCTTCCAGAGAGAGGAGAGAACAGAAGGACATGTAGAGAGAGAAGAAGACAGAAGGGCACCCAAGATAGGTGAAAAAAGAAAGGCATCCAGAGAGAGGAGAAGATTGAAGGGCATTCGGTTAGAGGAGAGAACTGAAGGGCATCCAGAGAGAGGAGACAACTAAAGGTCATTAGAGGGAGAAGATAGAAGGGCATACAGGGAGAGGAGAGAACAGAAAGGAATACGGAGAGAGGAGAGAACAGAAGGGTATCCAGAGAGAGGAGAGGACAATAGGGCATCCAGAGAGAGGAGAGTACAGAAAGGCATCCAAAGAAAGGAGAATACAGAAGGACATCCGGAGAGTGGAGAAGACAGAAGGACATCCCAAAAGAAGAGAGAACAGAAGGGCATCCAGAGAGATGAGAGAACAGGAGAGAATCCAGAAAGAGAAGAGAACAGAAGCCCATCCAGAGAGAGCAGAAGACTGAAGGACATCCAGAGAGAGAAGAGGACCGATGGTCATCTGGGGTGAGGAGAAGACAGAAGGGCATCCAGAGAGAGGAGAGAACAGAATGGCATCCAGTGAGTGGAGAGAAAAGAAGAGCATCTAGAGAGAGAAGAAGACAGAAGGATATCCAGAGTGAAGAGAAAATTGTCGGGCATCCAGATGGAGGAGAATATTGAAGGGCATTGAGAGAATCAAGAGAACAGAAGTGCATAAGGAGAGAGGAGAACACAGAAGGTCATCCAGAGAGAGGAGAGGACAGAAGGGCATCCAGAGAGAGGAGAGGACAGAAGGGCATCCAGAGAGAGGAGAGTACAGAAGGGATCCAGAGAGGAGAGTACTAAAGGGATCCAGAGAGAGGAGAGAACAGAAAGCCATCCAGAGAGAGGAGTGGACAGAAGGGCATCCAGAGAGAGGGGAGGACAGAAGGACATCCAGAGAGAGAAGGGAACAGAAGGGCATCTAGAGGGATGAGAGGACAGAAGAGAATCTAGAGAAAGGAGAGAACAGAAGGGCATCCAGAGAGATGAGAAGACAGAACGTCATCCACAGTGAGGAGAGGACAGAAGGGCATTCAGAGAGTGGAAAGAACAGAAGGGCATACAGAGAGAGGAGAATACAGAAGGGCATCCAGAACAAGGAGAGAACAGAAGGTAATCCAGAAAGAGGAGACAAAAGAACGTCATCCAGTGTGACAAAAAGACAGAAGGGCATCCAGAGAGAGGAGAGGACAGAAGGGCATCCAAAGAGAAGAGAATAGAAGGGCATCCAGAGGGAAGAGAATACAAAAGGGCTTCCAGAGAGTTGAGAGGACAGAAAGGCATGTAGAGAGAGGACAAGACAGAAGGCCATCCATAGATAGGTGAAAACAAAAGGGCATCCAGAGAGAGTAGAAGAGAGCAGAGCATCCAGAGAGATGACTGGACAGAAGAGCATCCGGTGAGTGGAGAGATCAAAAGAGCATCCAGAGAGCGGGGAAGACAGAAGGGCATCTGAAGAGAGGAGAAGAAAGAAGGGCTTCAAGAGAGGAGAGAATAGAAGGGCTTCCAGAGAGAGAAGATAAAAGAAGGGCATGTAGAGAGAGACAGAAGGGCATGTAGAAGAAGACAGAAGGCCATCCAAGATAGGTGAAAAAATAAGGGCATCCAGAAAGAGGAGAAGACAAATGGGTATATGATTAGAAGAGAGAACCGAAGGACATCCATAGAGAGGAGACAACAAAAGGTCATTTACAGGGAGGAGAAGACAGAATGGCATACAGGGAGAGGAGAGGAAAGAAGGGCATACAGAGAGAGGAGATAACTTAAGGGCATCCAGAGAGAAGAGAAGACAGGAGGGCATCCATAGAGAGAGGAGAAAGAAGGGCATCCAGGGAGAGAAAAGGACAGAACGGCATCCAGAGAAAGGAGAGGACAGTAGGCCATTCAGCGAGAGGAGAGAACAGAAGGGCATCCAGAGAAAGGAGAAGACCGAAGCACATTCAGAGAGAGGAGAGGACAGAAGGGCCTACATTAAGAGGAGAGAACAGAAGGGCTTCCAGAGAGTGAAGAAAACAGAAGTTCATCCAGAGAGATGAGAGGACAGAAGAGAATCTAGAGAGAGAAGAGAACAGAAAGGAAAACAGAGATATGAGAGGACAGAAGCAAATCCAGAGAGAGGAGAGGACAGTAGGGCATCCAGAGAGAGGAGACAACAGAAGGGCATCCGAAGAGACGAGAGAACAAAAGGGTATCTAGGGACAGGAGAAGACAGAAGGGCATCCAGAGAGAGGAGAGTAAAAAGGACATCCAGAGAGAGGAGAATACAGAAGGGTATCCAGAGAGAAGAGAGAATAAAAGTGCATCGGATGTGAGGATAAAACCGAAGGACATCAAAAGAGAGGAGAGGACAGAAGGGCCTCCAGAGAAAGGAAAAGACAGAAGGCCATGCAGAGCGAGGAGAGGACACAAGGGCATCAAGAGAGATGAGAGAACAGAAGATTATCCACAGAGAGAAGAGAACAGATGGGCATCCAGAGAGATGAGAAGACAGAAGGTCATCCAGAGAGAAGCAAAGACAGAAATGGCATCCAGAGAGAGAAGAAGACACAAGGGCATCCAGAGAGAGGAGAGAACAGAAGGGCATCCAAAGAAAGGAGAAGACAGAAGGGCATCCAGAGAGAGGAGAGGACAGATGGACATCCCAAAAGGAGAGAGAACAGAAAGGCATCCAACGAGATGAGAGTACATGAGAGAATCCAGAAAGAGGAGAGAACAGAAGCCCATCCAGAGAGAGTAGAAGACTGAAGGACATAGAGAAAGAGAAGAGGACCGAAGAGCATCCGGAGAGAGGAGGAGACAGAAGGGCATCCAGAGAGAGGAGAGGACAGAATGGCATACAGTGAGAGGAGATAACAGAATGGCCTCTAGAGAGAGGAGAAGACAGAAGGATATCCAGAGTAAGGAGAAAATTGTCGGGCATCCAGAGAGAGGAGAAGACTGAAGGGCATCGAGAGAATCAAGAGAACACAAGGGCATAGGGAGAGAGGAAAATACCGAAGGGCATCCAGAGTGAGGAGAGGACAGAAGGGCATCCAGAGAGAGGAGAGCACAAAAGGGAATCCAGAGAGATGAGAGAACAGAAGGATATCCAGAGAGAATAGAGGACACAAGGGCATCTTGGGAGATGTGAGAACAGCAGAGCATCCACAGAGAGGAGAAGACAAAAAAAAAGAATCCAGAGAGAGGAGAGAACAGTAGGGCATCCAGAGAGAGGAGAGAACTGAAGGGCATCCATGGAGAGGAGATGTAAGAAGGGCATGCACAGAGAGGAGAGAACAGATGGGCATCCAGAGAGCAGAGAAGACAGAAGGGCATCCAGAGAGAGGAGAGGTCAGAAGGGCATCCAGAGAGGGAAGAGAACAGAAGGACATCCATGGATAGGAGATGTCAGAAGGGCATTCACAGAGTGGAGAGTACAGACGGGCATCCAGATAGCAGAGAAAACAGAAGGGCATCCAGAGAGTAGATAATAGAACGGTATCCAGAGAGCAGAGGAGACAGAAGGGCATCAAGAGAAAGGAGAAAAAAGAAGGGAATCCAGTGAGAGGAAAGAACAGAAAGGCATCAAGAGAGAGGAGAGGATAGAAGGGCATCCAGAGAGAGGAGAGGACAGAAAGGCATTTAGAGAGTGGAGAGAACCGAAGTGAATCTAGAGAGTTGAGAAGACCGAAGTGCATTCAGAGAGAGGAGAGAGCATTAGGGCATCCAGAGAGAGGAGAAGACAGAAGGGAATCCAAAGAGAGGAGAGAATAGAAGGGCATCCTTAAAGAGGAGAGAACAGAAGGGCATCCAGAGAGATGAGAGAACAGACGATAATCTGAGAGATAGGAGAACAGAAGGGCAACCAGAGATATGAGAGGACAGAAAAAATACAGACAGAGTGGAGGACAGAACGGCCTCCAGAGCGTGAGAGTACTGAAGGGCATCCAGAGAGAGGTGAGGACAGAAGGGCATCCAGAAAGTGGAGATGACAAAAGCGCATCCAGAGAAAAGAGACAACAGAAGGACATCCAGAGAGCGGAGATGACAGAAGGGCATCCAGAGAGAGGAGAGACCAGAAGGGCATCCAGAGAGAGGAGAATACAGAAGGGCATCCACAGAAAGGAAAGAATAGAAGAGCATCGCACGAGAGGAGAAAAGAGAAGGGCATCAAAAGAGAGGAGATGACAGAAGGGCATCCATAGATAAGAGAAGACAGAAGGGCATCAAGAGAGAGGAGAGGACACAAGGGCATCCAGAGAGATGAGAGAAAAAAAGATCATCCAGAGAGAGAAGAGAACCGAACGGCATGCAGAGAGAGGAGAAGACAGAAGGGCTTCTCGAGAGAAAAGAGAACAGAAATGGCATTCAGAGAGAGAAGAGGACACAATGGCATCCAGATAGAGGAGAGAACAAAAGGGCATACAGAGCAAAGAGAGAACAGAAGGGCATACAGAGAGAGGAGAGGAAAATAGGGCATCCAGATAGAGGAGAAAACAGAAGGGCATACAAAGAAAGGAGAAGACAGAAGGGCATCCAGAGAGTGGAGAGGACAGAAAGAAATCCAATAAGAAGAGAGAACAAAAGGGCATCCAGAGAGATGAGAGAACAGGAGAGAATCCAGAAAGAGGAGAGCAAAGGGGAAGACAGAAGGACATCCAGAGAGAGGAGAGGACAGAAGGACATCCCAAAAGAAGGGAGAACAGAAGGGCATCCAGAGAGACGAGAGTACAGGAGCGAATCCAGAAAGAGAAGAGAACAGAAGCCCATCCAGAGAGAGCAGAAGACTGAAGGACATCCAGAGAGAGAAGGGGACCGAAGGGCATCCAGAGAGAGGAGAAGACAAATGGGCATCCAGAGAGAGGAGAGGACAGAATGGCATCCAGTGAGCGGAGAGAAAAGAAGGGCATCTAGAGAGAGGAGAAGACAGAAGGATAACCTGAGTGAGGAGAAAATTGTCAGGCATCCAGAGAGAGTAGAACACTGTAGGGCATAGAACGGATTGAGAGAACAGAAGAGCATAAGGTGAGACCAAAAAACAGAAGGGCATCCAGAGAGAGGAGAGTACAGAAGGGATCCGGAGACAGGAGAGAACAGAAAGCAATCCAGAGAGAGGAGAGGACAGAAGGGCATCAAGTGTGAGGAAAGGACAGAAGGGCATCCAAAGAGAGAAAAGGGAACAGAAGAGCATCCAGAGGAATGAGAGGACAGAAGAGAATCTAGAGAAAGGAAAGAACAGAAGGGCATCCAGAGAGATGAGAAGACAGAAGGGCTTCCATAGAGAGGAGAGGACAGAATGGCATCCAGAGAGAGGAAAGAACAGAAGGTCATCCAGAGTGATGAAAATACAGAACGGCATCCTGAGAGAGGAGAGGACAGGAGAGAAAGGCATCCAAAGAGAAGAGAAAAGAAGGGCTTCCAGAGAGAGGAGAATACAGAAGGGAATTCAGAGAGATGAGAGGACAGAATGTCATGTAGAGAGAGGAGAAGAAAGAAGGGCATCCAGAGAGAAAACTTGACAGAAGAGCATAGGGAGAGTAGAGAGATCAGAAGGTCATCCAGAGAGAGGGAAAGACAGAAGGGCCTCCAGAGAGAGGAGAGGACAGAAGGACATCAAGAGACAGGAAAGAACATAAGGGCATCCAGAGAGAGGAGAAGACAGAAGGGCATCTGGATAGAGGAGAGAAAAGAAGATCATCCAGAGAGAGGATACAACAGACGGTCACCCAGAGAGACGAAATGACAGAAGGGCATCCAGAGAGAGGAGAGAACAGAAGGGCATGAAGAAAGAGAAGAAGACATAAGGGCATCCATAGATAGGTGAAACAGAAAGGCATCCAGAGAGAGGAGAAGACAGATGGGCATCTGGTTAGAGGAGAGAAACGAAGGGCACCCAGAGATAGGAGACAAGAGAAAGTCATCCAGAGAGAGGAGAGGATAGAAGGGCATCCAGAGAGAGGAGAGTACAGAATGGCCTCCAGATAGAAGAGAGAACAGAAGAGCATCCAGAGCGTGCAGAAGACAGAAGGGCATCTAGAGGGAGGAGAGAACAGAAGGTCATCCAGAGAGAGGAGGCAACAGAAGGACATCTAGAGAGAGAAGAGAAAAGAAGAGCATCCAGAGAGAGGAGAAGACAGAAGGGCATCCAGAAAGAGGAGATGACAGAAGGGCATCCACAGAGAGGGGAGAACAGAAGAGCATTGAGAGAGAGCACAGAAGAGAAGGGCATCCAGAGAGGAGAAAAAAGAAGTACATCCAGAGAGAGGAGAAGACAGAAGGCATCAAGTGAGAGAGGAGATTACAGAAGGGGATCCAGAGAGAAGAGAAAAGAAGGGCATCCAGAGAGAGGAGAAGACAGAAGGGCATCCAGAGGGAGAAAAGGACAGAATGGCATGTAGAGACAAGAGAAGACAGAAGGGCATCCAGAGAGATGAGGGAACAGAAGAGTATCCAGAGAGAGGAGAGACAAAGGGCATCCAGAGAGATGAGAGAACAGAAGGTCCTCTAGAGATAGGAGCAAACAGAATGGCATCCACAGAGATGAGTAAACAGAAGATCATCCAGAGAGAGAAGGGAACAGAAGGGCATCCAGAGGGATGAGATGACAGATGAGAATCGAGAGAGAGGAGAGAACAGAAGGGCATCCAGAGAGATGAGAAGACAGAAGGGCATCCAGAGAGATTAGAGGACAGAAGGGCATTCAGAGAGAGGAAAGAACAGAAGGGCATGCCGAGAAAGGAGAAAACAGAAGGGTATCCGGAAAGAGGAGAGAACAGAAGGTAATCCAGAAAGAGGAGAAAAAGAATGTCATCCAGAGTGACCAAAAGACAGAAGGGCATCCGGAGAATGAGAGGACAAAAGGGAGTCCAAAGAGAAGAGCACAAAAGGGCATCCAGAGAGAAGAGAAGACAGAAGGGCATCCAGAAAGAGGAGAGGACAGATGGGGCTACATAGAGATGAGAGAACAGAAGGGCATCCAGAGATTGGAGAACACAGAAGGGCATCCAGAGAGAGGAGAGGACAAATGTGCATCTGGATAGAGGAAAGAACTGAAGGGCATCCAGAGAGAGGAGAGAACATAAGGGCATCCAGAGAGAGGAGAGAACATAAGTGCATACAGAGAGAGGAGAGAACATAAGGGCATACAGTGAGAGGAGAGAACTGATGGGCATACACAGAGCGGAGAAAACAGAAGGGCATCCAGAAAGAGTAGAGAATAGATTGGTATCCAGAGAGCAGAGAAGACAGAAGGGCATCCAGAGAAAGGAGAAGTCAGAAGGGCATTAAGTGAGAGGACAGAACAGAAAGGCATCAAGAGAGAGCAGAGGACAGAAGGGCATCCAGAGAGATGAGAGGACAGAAAGGCATCTAGAGAGAGGAGAGAACAAAAAGGCATGTAGAGAGAGAAGAGGACAGAAGGGCATCCACAGATTGGGAAGAACAGAAGAGCATCGAGAGAGAGGAGACAACATAAGGGAATCCAAAGACAGGAGAGAATAGAAGAGCATCCAGAAAGAGGAGAGAACAGAAGGGCATCCAGAGAGATGAGAGAACAGAAGATAATCTAGAGAGAAAAGAAAACAGAAGGGCAACCAGAGATAAGAGAGGACAGAAAAAATCCAGAGATAGGAGAGGACAGAAGGGCAACCAGAATGTGGAGAGTACTGAAGGGCATCCAGAGAGAGGTGAGGACAGAAGGGCATCCAGAGAGAGGAGAGGACAGAAGGGCATCCAGAGAAAGGAGACAACAGAAGGACATCCAAAGAACAGAGATGACAGAAGGGCATCCAGAGAGAGGAGGAATGAGAAGGACATCCAGAGAGTGGAGAATACAGATGAGCATCCACAGAGAGGAGAGAATAGAAGAGCATTGGACGAGAAAAGAAAAGAAAATGGCATCAAAAGAGAGGAGATGACAGAAGGGCATCCATAGATAAGAGAAGACAAAAGGGAATCCAGAGAGAGGAGAAGACACAAGGGCATCCAGAGAGATGAGAGAACAGAAGATCATCCAGAGAGAGAAGAGAACAGAAGGGCATCCAGAGAGCAAAGAAGACTAAAGGGCATAAAGAGAAAAGAGAGGAGAGAAATGGCATCCAGAGAGAGAAGAGGACACAAGGGCATCCAGATAGAAGAGAGAACAGAGAAGCATACAGACAGAGGAGAGAACAGAAGGGTATCCAGAGAGAGGAAAGAAAAATAGGGCATCCATAGAGAGGAGAGGACAGAAGTGCATCCATAGAGAGGAGAGAACAGAATGGATCCAGAGAGAGGAGAGTACAGAAAGCCATCCAGTGTGAGGAGAGGACAGAAGGGCATCCAGTGTGAGGAGAGGACAGAAGGGCATCCAGAGAGAGAAGGGAACAGAAGGGCATCCAGAGTGATGAGAGGACAGAAGAGAATCGAGAGAAAGGAGAGAACAGAAGGGCATCCAGAAAGATGAGAAGACAGAAGGGCACCTAGAGAGATGACTTGACAGAAGAGCATACGGAGACTGGAGAGTTCAGAAGGTCATCCAGAGAGAGGGGGAAGACAGACGGTCATCCAGAGAGACTAAAACACAGAAGGGCATCCAGAGAGAGGAGAGAACGGAAGGGTTTCCAGAGAGAGGAGAGAACAGAAGGGCATGTAGAGAAAGAAGAAGACAGAAGGGCATCCATAGATAGGTGAAAACAGAAGGGCCTCCAGAGTGAGGAGAAGATAGATGGGCATCCAGGTAGAGGAGAGAACCAAAGGCCATCCAGAGAGAGGAGACATGGGAATGTCATCCAGAGGGAGAGAAGACAGAAAGTCATACGGAGAGAGGAGAGGACAGAAGAATATCATGAAAGAGGAGAGAACAGAAGGGCAACCAGGTAGAAGAGAAGACAGAAGGGCATCCAGAGAGAGTAGAGGAAAAAAGGTAATCAAGAGAGAGAAGAGGACAGAAGGGCTTCGATGGAGAGGAGAGGACAGAAGGCCATCCACCAAGAGGAAAGAACAGAAGGGCATCCAGAGAATGGAGAAAACAGAAGAGCATCGGAAGAGAGGAGTAAACAGAAGGGCATCAAAATAGAGGAGAGGACAGAAGGGCATCCATAGAGAAGAGAGGATAGAAGGATATCCAGAGAGAGGAGAGGACAGAAGGGCATCCAGAGAGAGGAGAGGACAGAAAGCATACAGAGATAGGAAAGAACATAAGGGTATCCAAAGAGAGGACAGGAGAAAAGGGCATCCAGAGAGATAAGAGAACAGAAGGGCATCCAAAGAAAGAAGAAGACAGAAGCGCATACAGAGAGAGGAGAAGACAGATGTAAATCCGGAGAGAGGAGAGAAAAGAAAGGCATCCAGAGAGAAAAGAAGTCAGAAGGACATCCAGAGAGAGTAGAGGAAAGAAGGGAATCCAGAGAGAGAAGAGGACAGGAGGGCATCCAGAGAGAGGAGAAAACAGAAGGCCATCCAGCGAGAGGAGAGAACAGAAGGGTATCCAGAGAGAGGAGAGGACTGAAGGGCCTACATAGAGAGGAGAGAACAGAAAGGCATCCAGAGATTGGAGAAAAAAGAAGGGCATCCAGAGAGAAAAGCGGACAGATGTGCATCTGGATAGAGGATAGAACAGAAGGGCATTCAGAGAGAGGAGAGAACAGAAGAGCATCCAGATAGATAAGAAGACAGAAGGGCATTTAAAGATAGGAGAGGACAGTAGGGCATTCAGAGGGAGGAAAAGACAGAAGGGCATCCAGAGAGGAGAAGACAGAAGGTCATCCAGAGAGAGGAGAGAACAGAAGGGCATCCAGAGCAATGAGAGGTCAGTAGAGCCTCCATAGAGAGAAGAGAACAGAAAGGCAGCCAGAAAGATAAGAAGACAGAAGGGAATCCAGAGAGAGAAAAGGACAGAAGGGCATCCTAGAGAGGATAGGACAGAAGGGCATCCAGAGAGAGGAGAGAACAGAAGGGCATCAAGAGAGAGGAGAACACAGAAGGGCATCTAGAAAGAGGAGAACACAGAAGGGCATCAAGAGAGAGGAGAGAACATAAGGGCATCCAGAGAGAATAGAGGACAGAAGGGCACGTAGAGAGAGCAGAGAACAGAAGGGTATCCAGAAAGAGGAAAAGACAGAAGGGCATTGGGAAATAGGAGAAGACAGAAGGGCATCCAGAGACAGAAGAGGAGACAAGGGCATACAGAGAGTGGAGAGAACAATAGGGCATCCAGAGAGAGAGGATAGAACAGAAGGGTATCCAGAGAGAGTAGAGGACAAAAGAGCATCCAGAGAGATGAGAGAACAGAAGGGCAACCATAGAAAGGATAAGACAGAAGGGCATCTAGATAGAGGAGAGGACAGAAGGACATCCTGAGAGAAAAAGAACAGAAGCGCATCCGGAGAGATGAGAGAACAGGAGAGAATCCAGAAATAGGAGAGAACAGAAACCCATCCAGAGAGAACAGAAGACTGAAGGACATCCAGAGAGAGAAGAGGACAGAAGGTCATCCGGAAAGAGGAGAACACAGAAGGGCATCTAGAGAAAGGAGAAGACAGAAGGGTATCCAGAGTAAATAGAAAATTGTCGGGAATCCAGAGAGAGGAGAAGACAGAAGGGCATCAGAAGAGACAAGAAAACAGAAAAGTATAGGGAGAGAAGAGAAAACAGAAGGGCATTTAGGGAGAGCAGAGAACAGAAGGGCATCCAGAAAGATGAGAAAACCGAAGGGCTTTGGGAGATAAGAGAAGACAGAAGGGCATCCAGAGAGAAGAGAAGACAGAAGGGCATCCAAAGAGAATAGAGCACAGAAGAGCATACAGAGAGACGAGAGAACATAGAGTAATCTGGAGAGAATAGAGGACAGAAGGGCATCTAGAGAGAGGAGAGAAGAGAAGGGCATCCAGAGAGAAAAGAGGACAGAAGGACATCCAGGGAGAAGAGTGGACAGAAGGGCATCTAGAGAGAGGAGAGTGAAGAAGGGCATCCAGTGAGAGGAGAGGTCAGAAGTGCATCCAGAGAGAGGAGAGAATAGAAAGCCATCCAGAGAGAGGAAAAGACAGAAACACATCCACAGATAGGGGAGAACTTAAGGGAGCCAGAGAGCAGAGATTACAGAAGGGCATCCTGGGAGAGTAGAGAATAGAAAGGTATCCAGAGAGCAGAGAAGACAGAAGAACATCCAGAGAGAAGAGAGAACATAAGGGCATCCACAGAGAATAGAGGACAGAAGGGCATGTAGAGAGACCAGAGAACAGAATGGTATCCAGAAAGAGGAGAAAAAAGAAAGGCCTCGGGAGATAGGATAAGACAGAAGTGCATCCAGAGAGAGGAGCGGACAGAATAGCCTTCAAGAGAGAAGAGAGAAAAGAAGGGCATCTGTAGATAGGAGAGAACAAAAGGGCATCCAGAGAGAGAAGAGGACTGAAGAGCATCCTGAGAGAGAAGACAGAAGGGCATTCAGATAGAGAAGGGGACTGAAGGGCATCCAGTTAGAGGAGTGAACAGAAGGGCATCTAGAGAGAAGATAAGACAGAAGAATATCCAGAGTGAGGTGAAAATTGTAGGACATCCAGAGAGAGGAGAATACAGCATGGAATCAGGAGAGATGAGAGAACAGAAGGGCATAGGGAGAGAGGATAAAACAGAAGGGCATCAAGAGAGAGAAGAGGACAGAAGGGCATCCAGAGAGAATAGAGGACAGAAGGGCATGTAGAGAGAGTAGAGAACAGAAGGGTATCCAGAATGAAGAGAGAACAGAAGGGCATCAAGAGAGAGAATAGAACAGAAGGGCAACCAGTGAAAGGAGAAGACAAAAGGGCATCCAGAGAGAGGAGAGGACAGAAGGACATCCCGAGAGAAGAAAGTACAGAAGCACATCCAGAGAGATGAGAGAACAGGAGAGAATCCAGAAAAAAGAGAGAATAAAAGCCCATCCAGAGGGAGCAGAAGACTGACAGACATCTAAAGAGAGAAGAGGACTGAAGGGCATCCGGAGAGAGGATAAGACAGAAGGGCATCCAGAGAGAGGAGAGGACAGAATGACATCCAGTGAGACGAGAGAACAGAAGGGCATCTGGTAAGAGCAGAAGACAGAAGGGTATCCAAAGTGAGGAGAAAATTGTCGGGCATCCAGAGAGAGGGAAAGACAGAAGGGCATAGGGTGAGAGGAGAAGACAGAAGGGCACCCAGAGAGAGGAGAGGACAGAAGGGCATCCAGAGAGAGGAGAGCAAAGAAGGGCATCCTGAGAGACAAGAGAACAGAAAGGCATCCAGAGAGAATTGAGGACAGAAGGGCAACTAGAGAGAGGAGAGAAGAGAAGGGCATCTAGAGAGATGAGAGGACAGAAGGGCATCCAGAGAGAACAGAGTGAAGAAGGGCATCCAGTTAGAGGAGAGGACAGAAGGGATCCAGAGAGAGTAGAGAATAGAAAGCCATCCAGAGAGAGGGAAGACAGAAGGGCATCTAGATAGAGGAGAGAACAGAATGGCATCCAGAGTGAGTAGAGATCAGAAGGGCATCCATGGTGAGGAGATGTCAGAAGTGCATCCAGAGAGAGCAGAGAACAAAAGGGCATCCAGAAAGAGGAGAAGACATAAATGCATACACAGAGAGGAGAGAACATAATGGCATCCAGAGAGCGGAGAAGACAGAAGGGCATCCAGAGAGAAGAGAGAACAGAAGCGCATCCAGAGAGATGAGAGAACAGGAGAGAACCCAGAAAGAGGAGCAAACAGAAGCCCATGCAGAGAACAGAAGACTGAAGGACATCCAGAGAGAGAAGAGGACTTAAGGGCATCCGGAGAGGAGAGAATAGAACAGAATCCAGAGAGAGGAGAAGACAGAAGGGCATCCAGAGAGGTGAGAGTGTAGAAGGGCATCCAGAGAGATGAGAGAACAGGAGAGAACCCAGAAAGAGGAGCAAACAGAAGCCCATGCAGAGAACAGAAGACTGAAGGACATCCAGAGAGAGAAGAGGACTTAAGGGCATCCGGAGAGGAGAGAATAGAACAGAATCCAGAGAGAGGAGAAGACAGAAGGGCATCCAGAGAGGTGAGAGTGTAGAAGGGCATCCAGAGAGATGAGAGAACAGGAGAGAACCCAGAAAGAGGAGCAAACAGAAGCCCATGCAGAGAACAGAAGACTGAAGGACATCCAGAGAGAGAAGAGGACTGAAGGGCATCCGGAGAGAGGAGAGAATAGAACAGCATCCAGAGAGAGGAGAAGACAGAAGGGCATTCACCAAGAGGAGAGGTCATAAGGACATCCCGAGAGAAGAGAGAACAGAAGCACATTCAGAGAGATGATAGAATGTTAGATAATCCAGAAAGAAAAGAGAACAGAAGCTTATCCAGAGAGAGCAAAAGACTGAAGGACATCCAGAGAGAGGAGAGGACAGAAGGGAATCCAGAGAGGAAAAGACAGAAGGGTATCCAGAAAGAGGAGAGGACAGAAGGGCATATAGAGAGAAGAGAAGAATGAAGGGCATAAAGAGAGTAGAGAAGAAAGAAAGGAATCCAGAGAGAGGAGAAGACAGAAGGGCATCCAGAGAGAAGAGAGGACAGAAGGGCCTACAGAGGGAGAAGACAGAATGGCATCCAGAGCGAGGAGAGCACAGATAGGCATCCAGAAAGAGGAGAGAACAGGAAAGCATACAGAGAGATGAGAGGCCAGAGGGGCATCCAGTGAGAGGAGAGGGCAGAGTGGCATCCAGAGAGAGGAGAAGACAGAAGAGCATCCAGAGGGATGAGACGACACAAGGGTATCAAGATAGATGAGAGAACAGAAGAACATCCAGAGAGAGGAGTAAACAAAATGGCATCTGGAGAGACAAGAGAAGAGAAGGTCATCCTGAGAGAGATGACAGAAGGGCATCCAGAGAGAGGACAAGACAGAAGGGCATCCAGAGAGAGGAGAGAACAGAAGAGCATCCAGAGAGGGGAGAAGACAGAAGGGCATCCAGAGAGAGTAGAGGACAGAAGGGCATCTGGAGTGAGGAGAGAACAGAAAGGTATCTAAAGACAGGAGCAGACAGAAGGGCATCCAGAGAGAGGAGAAGACAGAAGGACATCCAGAGATAATAGAGGAGAGTAGGGCCTCCAGAGAGAGGAGAAGACAGAAGGACATCCAGAGAGAGGAGAGCACAGAAGGGCATCAAGGCAGAGAGGAGAGAACAGGAAAGCATCCAGAGAGAGGAGAGAACAGAAGGGCATTCAGATAGAGGTGAGGGCAGAGGGGCATCCAGAGAAAGGAGAAGACAGAAGAGCATCTATAGGGACGAGAGAACACAAGGGCATAAAGATAGATGAGAGAACAGAAGAGCATCCAGAGAGAGGAGAAAACAGAAGGGCATCCGGAGAGATGAGAGAAGAGAAGGGCATCCAGAGAGAGGAGATGAGAGAAGGGCATCCAGAGAGAGGACAAGACAGAGCAGCATCCAGAGAGAGGAGCAACAGAAGGTCATCCAGATAGGGGAGAAGACAGAAGGGCAACCAGATAGAGGAAAAAATAGAAGGGCATCCAGGGATAGGAGAGTACAAAAGGGCACACACAAAGATGTTAGAACAGATGAGGATCCATAGAGAAGAGAGCTGAAGGGCATCTGGAGAGAGGAGAGGATAGAAGCCATCCAGAGAGATGAGAGAACAGAAGAGCATCCAGAGAGAGGAGAAACAGAAGGGCATACAGAGAGATGAGAGGAAAGAAGCATAAAGAGTGAGGAGAGAACAGAAGGGCATAGGGTGAGAGGAGAGAACAGAAGGGCATCCCAGAGAGAAGAGAGGACAGAAGGGCATCCAGATAGATTAGAGAAAAGAAGGGCATCCGGAGAGAGGAGAGAACAGAAGAGCATCCAGATAGATTAGAGAAAAGAAGGGCATGCAGAGAGGAGAAGACAGAACCACATCCAGAGAGAGGAAAGGACAGAAGGGCATCTCGAGAGAGGAGAGAATAGAGGGGCATCTAAAGAGTGGAGAGGACAAAATGGCGTCAAGACAGAGAAAAGGACAAACAGGCATCCAGAGAGAGGAGAAGACAGAAGGGCATCCATAGAGAGGAGATAACAGAAGGGGTTCCAGAGAGATGAGAGGACAGAAGGGCATCCAAAATGAGAAGAGAACAGAAGGGACTCCAATGAAAGGAGAAGACAAAATGTCTTCCACAGAGAGAGGAGAGCACAGATGGGCATCCAGAGAGAGGACAGAACAGGAAAGCATCCAGAGAGAGGAGAGGACAGAAGGGTATTCAGAGAGAGGAGAGGGCAGAGGGGCATCCAGAGAGAGGTGAAGACAGAATAGCATCCAGAGGGACAAGAGGACACAAGGGCATAAAGATAGATGAGAGAAGAGAACAGCATCAAGAGAGAGGAGAAAACAGAAGGGCATCCGGAGAGAAAAGAGGAAAAAAGGGCATCCAGAGCGAGGACAAGACAGAAGATACCCAGAGAGAGGAGAGAACAAAAGGGCATCCAGGGATAGAAGAGTACAAAAGGGCACCCAGAAAGATGAGAGAAGAGAGGATCCAGAGAGAGATGAGATCAGAAGGGCATTCGGAGAGAAAAGAGGATAGAAGGGATACAGAGAGATGAGAGAACAGAAAAGAATCCAGAGACAAGAGAAACAGAAGGGCATCCAGAGAGATGAGAGGATAGAAGGCATCCAGAATGAGGAGAGAACTGAAGGGCATTGGGTGAGAGGAGAGAACAGAAGGGCACCCAGAGAGAAGAGAGGACAGAAGGGCATCCAGATGGAGGAGTGGACAGAAGGTCATCAGGAGAGAGGAGAGAACAGAAGGGCATCTAAAGGTAGGAGAAGACAGAAGGACATCCAGAGTGAGGAGAGGACAGAAGGGCATCTGGAGTGAGGAGAGAACAGAAAGTTATCCAGAGAGAGGAGAGGATTGAAGGGTATCCAGAGAGAGGAGAATACAGAAGGGCATCCAAAAAGAAGAGAGGACAGAAGGGCCTCCAGGGAGAGGAGAAAACAGATGGGCATCCAGAAAGAGGAGAGAACAGGAAAGGATCCAGAGTGAGGAGAGGACAGAAGGGCATCCAGAGAGAGGACAGGGCAGAGGGGCATCCAGAGAGAGGAGAAGACAGAAGAGCATCAAAATATATGAGAGGACACAAGGGCATCAAGATAGATGAGAGAACAGCAGAGCATCCAGAGAGAGGAGAAAACAGAAGAGCATATAGAGAGATGAGAGAAGGGTTGGGCATCCAGAGAGAGGAGATGACAGAAGGGCATCCAGAGAGAAGAGAAGACAGAAGGGCATCCAGAGAGAGGAGAGAACAGAAGGACATCCAGAGAGAGGAAGAATGGGAGGGCATCCAAGGATACAAGAGTACAAAGGGTCACCCAGTAATATGAGAGAACAGAACAGGATCCATAGGGAAGAGAACAGAAGGGCATCTGGAGAGAGGAGAAGATAGAAGGCATCCAGAGAGATGAGAGAACAGAAGATCATCCAGTGGGAGGAGAAACAGAAGGGCATTCAGAGAGATGAGAGGATAGAATCCATCTAGACTGAGGAGAGAACAGAAGGGCACCGTGTGAGAGGAGAGAACAGAAGGGCACCCAGAGAGAAGAGAGGACAGAAGGGCATCCAGATAGAGGAGAGGACAGAAGGGCATCCTGAGAGAGGAGAGAACAAAAGAGCATCCAGAGGTAGGAGAAGACAGAAGGGCATCAAGAGAGGAGAAGATAGAAGGGCATCCATGGATAGGAGAGTACAAATGGGCACCCAGAGAAATAAAAGAACAGAAGAGCATCCAGATAGAGAAGCGAACACAAGGGCATGCGGAGAGAGGAGAGGATAAAAGGCATCCAGAGAGATGAGAGAACAGAAGAGCATCCAGAGAGAGGAGAAACATAAAGTCGTCCAGAGAGAGGAGAGGATAGAAGGCATCCAGAGAGAGGAGAGAACAGAAGGGCATCCGGAGACAGGAGAGAACAGAAGGGCATCCAGAGAGAGGAAAGGAAAAATGGGCATCCAGATAGAAGAGAGGACAGATGGGCATCTGGAGAGTGGAGAGGACAGAAGGGCATCTAGAGAGAGGAGAGTACAGAAGGGCATCCAGAGTGAGGAGAGAACAGAAAGGCATCCAGATAGAGGAGAGGACAGAAGGGCATCCAGAGAGAGGAAAGGAAAAATGGGCATCCAGATAGAAGAGAGGACAGATGGGCATCTGGAGAGTGGAGAGGACAGAAGGGCATCCAGAGAGAGGAGAAGACAGAACGGCATCCAGAGAAGAGAAGACAGAAAAGCATTCAGAGAGAGAGGAAAGGACAGAAGGGCATCTCGAGAGAGGAGAGAATAGAAGAGCATCTAAAGATTGTAGAGGATAAAAGGGCATCTAGAGTGAGAGGAGGACAAAAGGGCATCCATAGAGAGGAGAAGACAGAAGGGCATCCAGAGAGAGGAGAAAACAGAAGGTCTTCCCGAGAGAGGAGAGTCAGAAGGGCATCCCGATAGAGGAGAGGACAGATGGGCATCCAGAGAGAGGAGAGAACAAAAGGGCATCCAAAGTGAGGAGAAGACAGAAGAGCATCCTGAGAGAGGAGAGTACAGAAGGGCATCTGGAGTGAGGAGAGAACAGAAGAGCATCCAGAGAGAGAAGAGAACAGAAGAGCATTCAGAGAGAGGAGAGGACTGGAGAGCATCCAGAGAGAGGAGTGGAAAGAAGGGCATCCAGAGAGGAAAAGACAGAAGGGTATACATTTAGAAGAGAGGACAGAAGGGCATCCAGAGTGAAAATAGAACAGAATGGCATCCAGATAGAGGAGAGGACAGAAGGGCATCTAGAGAGAGGAAAGGACAAATGGGCATCCAGATAGAAGAGGGGACAGATGGGCATGAGGAGAGAGGAGAAAACAGAAGGGCATCCAGAGAGATGAGAGAACAGAAGATCATCCAGAGAGAAAAGAGAACAGAAGGACATCCAAAGAAATGAGAGAACAGAAGGACATCCAGAGAGAGGAGAAGACAGAAGGGCATCCAGAGAGAGGAGAGAACAGAAGGTCATCCCGAGAGAGGAGAGTCAGAAGGGCATCCCGATAGAGGAGAGGACAGATGGGCATCCAGAGAGAGGAGAGAACAAAAGGGCATCCAAAGTGAGGAGAAGACAGAAGAGCATCCTGAGAGAGGAGAGTACAGAAGGGCATCTGGAGTGAGGAGAGAACAGAAGAGCATCCAGAGAGAGAAGAGAACAGAAGAGCATTCAGAGAGAGGAGAGGACTGGAGAGCATCCAGAGAGAGGAGTGGAAGGAAGGGCATCCAGAGAGGAAAAGACAGAAGGGTATACATTTAGAAGAGAGGACAGAAGGGCATCCAGAGAGAAGAGAATAAAGAAAGGCATACAGAGAGTAGAGGGGACAGAAAGGCATCCGGAGAGAGAAGAGAGAAGGGCATCCAGAGAGAGGATAGAACAGAAGGGCATCCAGAGAGAGGAGAATATAGAAGGGCATCCAGAGAGAGGAGAGGTAAGAAGGTTATCCAGAAAGGGAAGAGAATAGAAGGGCACACAGAGAGAAGAGAATACAGAAGGGCATCCAGAGAGAGGAGAGGAAAGAATGGCATCTGGAGAGAGGAGGGGACAAAAGGAAATCCAGAGAGAAAAGAGGACAGAAGGGCATTCAGAGGAAGGAGAGAATAGAAGGGCATACGAAGAAAGGAGAGAACATTAGAGCATCCTGATAGAGGAGAGGACAGAATGGCAAGGAGAGAAAGGATAAGACAGAAGGGCATCCAGAGACAAGACAAGACAGAATAGCATCCAGATAGAGCAGAGAACAGAAGGGCATCCAGAGAGGAGAGAAGATAGAAGTGCACCCAGGGATAGGAGAGTACAAAAGGGCACCCAGAGAAATGAGAGAACAGAAGAGCATCCAGAGAGAGAAGAGAACAGAAGAGAATCAAGAGAGTGGAGAAACATAAGGTCATCCAGAGAGAGGAGAGGATAGAAGGCATCCAGAGAGAGGAGAGAACAGAAGAGCATCCAGTGATAGGAGAGAAGAGAAGGGCATCCAGAGACAGGACAAGACAGAAGGGCATGCAGACAGAGGAGAAAACAGAAGGTCATCCAGTGAGAGGAGAAAACAGAAGGGCATCCAGAGAGATGAGAGAAGAGAATGGCATCCAGAGAGAGGCGATTACAGAAGGGCATCCAGAGAGAGGACAAGACAGAAGGGCATCAAGAGAGAGGAGAGAACAGAAGGGCATCCAGAGAGAAGAGAAGAGAGAAGGGCATCCAGAAATAAGGGAAGACAGAAGTGCATCCAGGTATAGGACAGTACAAAAGGGCACCCAGAGAGATTAGAGAACAGAAGAGCATTCAGAGAGAGAAGAGCACAGAAGGGCATCCGGAGAGAGGAGAGGATAGAAGGCATCCATAGAGATGAGAGAAGAGAGGAGCATCCAAAGAGAGGGAAAACATATGGGCATCCAGAGATAGGAGAGGAAAAAAGGTCATCCAGATATAGGACAGGACAGAAGGGCATCCGGAGAGATGAGAGAACAGAAGGGCATCTGGAGAGCGGAGAAGTCAGAACGGCATCAAGATAGAGGAGATGTCAGAAGGGCATCCAGAGAGAGGAAAAGACAGAAGAGCATCCAGAGACAGGAGAGAACAGAAGGGCATCCAGAGAGAATAGAAGACAGAAGGGCATCCAGAGAGAGGAGAGAACAGAAGGGCATCCAGAGAGTGGAGAAGACAGAAGGGCATCAACAGAGAGGGGAAGATAAAAGGGTATTCAGAGATATTAGAGTACAAAAGGCACCCAGAGAAATGATAGAACAGATGAGCATCCAGAGAGAGAAGAGAAGAGAAGGGCATCTGGAGAGAGGAGAAGATAATAGGCATCAAGAGAGATGAGAGAACAGAAGAGCATCCAGAGAGAGGAGAAACATAAGGTGAACCAGAGAGAGGAGAATATAGAAGAAATCCAGAGAGAGGAGAGAACAGAAGGGCATCCAGAGAGAATAGAGGACAGAAGGGCATCCTGATAGAGGAGAGGACAGAGGGGAATCCGGAGAGAGGAGAGAACAGAAGGGCATCCAGAGAGAGGAGAAGACAGAACAGCATCCATAAAGAGAAGAGTACAGACGTGCATCCAGAGAGAAGAGAGGACAGAAGGGCATCCAGAGAGAGAAGAGAACAGAAGAGTATCCAGAGAAAGGAGAGGACAGGAGGGCATCCAGAGAGGAAAAGACAGAAGATTATTAGACAGAGGAGGGGATAGAAGGGCATCCAGAGAGAGGAGAAGACAGAAGGGCCTCCAGAGAGAGTAGAAGACAGAAGGGCCTCCAGAGAGAGGAGAAGTCAGAATGGTATCCAGAGAGAGGAGAGGACAGATGGCCATTCAGAGAGAGGAGAGAACAAGAAAACATCCAGATAGATGAGAGGACAGAAGGGCATCCAGAGAGAGGATAGAACAGAAGGGCATTCAGAGAGGAGAATACAGAAGGGCATCCAGAGAGAGGAAAGGAAAGATGGGCATCCGGAGAGGGGAGACGACAGAAGGGCATCTAGAGATAGAAGGGTACAGAAGGGTATCCAGAGAGAGGAGAGAACAGAAGGGCATCAAGAGAGAGGAGAGACCTGAAGGGCATCCAGAGATAGGTGAGGACAGAAGGGTTTACAGAGACAGGAGAATCAAAAGGAAATCCAGAGAGAAAAGAGGGCAGAAGGGCATTCGGAGAAAGCAGAGAACAGAAGGGCATATGAAGAGAGGAGAGAATAGAAGAGCATCCTGATAGAGGAGAGGGCATAATGGCATCCAGAGAGAAGAGAATACAGAAGGGCATCCAGAGAGAGGAGAGGAAAGAATGGCATCTGGAGAGAGGAGGGGACAAAAGGAAATCCAGAGAGAAAAGAGGACAGAAGGGCATTCAGAGGAAGGAGAGAATAGAAGGGCATACGAAGAAAGGAGAGAACATTAGAGCATCCTGATAGAGGAGAGGACAGAATGGCAAGGAGAGAAAGGATAAGACAGAAGGGCATCCAGAGACAAGACAAGACAGAATAGCATCCAGATAGAGCAGAGAACAGAAGGGCATCCAGAGAGGAGAGAAGATAGAAGTGCACCCAGGGATAGGAGAGTACAAAAGGGCACCCAGAGAAATGAGAGAACAGAAGAGCATCCAGAGAGAGAAGAGAACAGAAGAGAATCAAGAGAGTGGAGAAACATAAGGTCATCCAGAGAGAGGAGAGGATAGAAGGCATCCAGAGAGAGGAGAGAACAGAAGAGCATCCAGTGATAGGAGAGAAGAGAAGGGCATCCAGAGACAGGACAAGACAGAAGGGCATGCAGACAGAGGAGAAAACAGAAGGTCATCCAGTGAGAGGAGAATACAGAAGGGCATCCAGAGAGATGAGAGAAGAGAATGGCATCCAGAGAGAGGCGATTACAGAAGGGCATCCAGAGAGAGGACAAGACAGAAGGGCATCAAGAGAGAGGAGAGAACAGAAGGGCATCCAGAGAGAAGAGAAGAGAGAAGGGCATCCAGAAATAAGGGAAGACAGAAGTGCATCCAGGTATAGGACAGTACAAAAGGGCACCCAGAGAGATTAGAGAACAGAAGAGCATTCAGAGAGAGAAGAGCACAGAAGGGCATCCGGAGAGAGGAGAGGATAGAAGGCATCCATAGAGATGAGAGAAGAGAGGAGCATCCAAAGAGAGGGAAAACATATGGGCATCCAGAGATAGGAGAGGAAAAAAGGTCATCCAGATATAGGACAGGACAGAAGGGCATCCGGAGAGATGAGAGAACAGAAGGGCATCTGGAGAGCGGAGAAGTCAGAACGGCATCAAGATAGAGGAGATGTCAGAAGGGCATCCAGAGAGAGGAAAAGACAGAAGAGCATCCAGAGACAGGAGAGAACAGAAGGGCATCCAGAGAGAGTATAAGACAGAAGGGCATCCAGAGACAGGAGAGAACAGAAGGGCATCCAGAGAGTGGAGAAGACAGAAGGGCATCAACAGAGAGGGGAAGATAAAAGGGTATTCAGAGATATTAGAGTACAAAAGGCACCCAGAGAAATGATAGAACAGATGAGCATCCAGAGAGAGAAGAGAAGAGAAGGGCATCTGGAGAGAGGAGAAGATAATAGGCATCAAGAGAGATGAGAGAACAGAAGAGCATCCAGAGAGAGGAGAAACATAAGGTGAACCAGAGAGAGGAGAATATAGAAGAAATCCAGAGAGAGGAGAGAACAGAAGGGCATCCAGAGAGAATAGAGGACAGAAGGGCATCCTGATAGAGGAGAGGACAGAGGGGAATCCGGAGAGAGGAGAGAACAGAAGGGCATCCAGAGAGAGGAGAAGACAGAACAGCATCCATAAAGAGAAGAGTACAGACGTGCATCCAGAGAGAAGAGAGGACAGAAGGGCATCCAGAGAGAGAAGAGAACAGAAGAGTATCCAGAGAAAGGAGAGGACAGGAGGGCATCCAGAGAGGAAAAGACAGAAGATTATTAGACAGAGGAGGGGATAGAAGGGCATCCAGAGAGAGGAGAAGACAGAAGGGCCTCCAGAGAGAGTAGAAGACAGAAGGGCCTCCAGAGAGAGGAGAAGTCAGAATGGTATCCAGAGAGAGGAGAGGACAGATGGCCATTCAGAGAGAGGAGAGAACAAGAAAACATCCAGATAGATGAGAGGACAGAAGGGCATCCAGAGAGAGGATAGAACAGAAGGGCATTCAGAGAGGAGAATACAGAAGGGCATCCAGAGAGAGGAAAGGAAAGATGGGCATCCGGAGAGGGGAGACGACAGAAGGGCATCTAGAGATAGAAGGGTACAGAAGGGTATCCAGAGAGAGGAGAGAACAGAAGGGCATCAAGAGAGAGGAGAGACCTGAAGGGCATCCAGAGATAGGTGAGGACAGAAGGGTTTACAGAGACAGGAGAATCAAAAGGAAATCCAGAGAGAAAAGAGGGCAGAAGGGCATTCGGAGAAAGCAGAGAACAGAAGGGCATATGAAGAGAGGAGAGAATAGAAGAGCATCCTGATAGAGGAGAGGGCATAATGGCATCCAGAGAGAGGAGAATACAGAAGGGCATCGAGAAGAGAAAACAGAAGGTCATCCAGTGAAAGGAGAAAACAAAGGGCATCCGGAGAGATAAGAGAAGAGAAGGGCATCCAGAGAGAGGAAAATACAGTAGGGTATACAGAGAGGAGAAGACAGAATGTCATCCAGAGAGAGGAAATGACAGAAGGGCATCTAAAGAGTGGAGACGACAAAAGGGTGTCCAGAGAGAGAGGAGGACAAAAGGGCATCCAGAGAGAGGAGAAGACAGAAGGGCATCCAGAGAGACGAGATGACAGAAGGGGATCCAGAGTGATGAGCAGATGGAAGGGCATCCAGAGAAAGGAGAGAACAGAAGGGAATCTGGAGAGAAGAGTTGACCGAAGGGCATCCATTGAGAGGAGAGTACAGAAATGCATTTAAATAGAGGAGAAGACAGAAGGGCCACCAGAGAGATGAGAGAAAAAAGGGATTCTAGAGAAAGGAGAGTACAGAAGGGCATCCAGAGTAAGGAGAAAACAGAATGGCATCCAGAGAGATGAGAGGACAAAAAGAGAATCTAGAGAGAGGAGAGAACAGAAGGGCATCCAGAGAGAGGACAAAACAGAAGGGCATCCAGAGACAGGACAAGACAGAAGGGCATCCAGACAAAGGAGAAACCTGAAGGGCATCCTGTGAGAGGAGAGATCAGAAGTGTGTCCAGAGAGATGAGAGAAGAGAAGGGCATCCAGAGAGAGGAGATGTCAGAAGGGCATCCAGAGAGAGGACAAAACTGAAGGGCATTCAGAGAGAGGAGAGAACAGAAGGGCATCCATATAGGGGAGAAGACAGAAGGGCATCAATAGAGAGGAGAACATAGAAGGGCATCCAGGTTAGGAGAGAAAAGAGGACAGAAGGGCGTTCGGAGGAAGGAGAGAACAGAAGGACATACGGAGTGAGGAGAGAACAGAAGAGAATCCTGATAGAGGAGAGGACAGAATGGCAACCAGAGAGAGGATAAAACAGAAGGGCATCCAGAGACAAGACAAGACAAGACAAGACAGAAGGGCATTCAGACAGAGGAGAAAACAGAAGGTCATCCAGTGAGAGGAGCACACAAAGGGCATCAGGAGAGATGACAGAAGAGAAGGGCATCCAGAGAGAGGAGATGACAAAAGGGCATCCAGAGAGAGGACAAGACAGAAGGGCAGCCAGAGAGAGGAGAGAACAGAAGGGCATCCAGAGAGAGGAGAGGATAGAAGGCATCCAGAGAGAGAAGAGAACAGAAGGGAATCAGGTGACAGGAGAGAACAGAAGGGCCTTTGGAGAGATGAGAGAAGAGAAGGGCATCCAGAGAGAAGATGACAGAAGGGCATCTAAAGAGAGGACAAGACAGAAGAGAATCCAGATAGAGCAGAGAACAGAAAGGCATCCAGAGAGGGGAGAGGACAGAAGGGCAGGAATAGAGAGGAGAAGATAGAAGTGCATCCAGGGATAGGAAAGTACAAAAGGGCACTCAGAGAAATCAGAGAACAGAAGAGCATCCAGAGAGAGAAGAGAACAGAAATGCATCCAGAGAGAGAAGAGAACAGAAGAGCATCCAGAGAGACAAGAGACAGAAGGGCATAGGGAGAGAGGAGAGGATAAAAGGCATCCAGAGAGATGAGAAAACAGAAGAGCATCCAGAGGGAGGAAAAACATAAGGTTGTACAAAGAGATTAGAGGATAGAAGGCATCCAGAGAGATGAGAGAACAGAAGGGAATCCAGTGAGAGGAGAGAACAGAAGGGCATCCAGAGATAATAGAGAACAGAAAGTCATTCAGAGAGAATAGAGGACAGAAGGGCACGCAGAGAGATGAGAGGACAGAAGGGCATCTAGAGAGAGGACAGAACAGAAGGGCATCCAGAGTGAGGAGAGAACAGAATGTCATCCAGATAGAGGAGAGGACAGAAGGGTATCCGGAGAGAAGAGAGGACAGAAGGGTATACAGAGAGAGGAGAGAACAGAAGGGCATCCATAGACAGGGGAGGACAAAAGGGCATCCATAGAAAGGAGAGTACAGAAGTGCATCCAGAGAGAGGAGAGGACAGAAGGGCATCCAGAGAGCTGAGAGGAAAGAAGGGAATCTAGAGAGAGGAGACAACAGAAGGGCATCCAGAGAGATGAGAGAATAGAAGATCATCCAGAGAGAAAAGAGAATAAGAGATTATCCAGAGAGAGGAGAAGACAGAAGGGCATCCAGAGAGAGGAGACAACAGAAGGGAATCCGGAGAGAAGATTAGACAGAAGGGCTTCCATAGAGAGGAGAGTACTGAAGTGTATCCAGAGAGAGGATAGGACAGAAGGGCCACCAGAGAGATGAGAGGAAAGAAGGGAATCTAGAGAGAGGAGAGTACAGAAGAGCATCCAGAGAAAGGAGAAAACACAATGGCATCCAGAGAGATGAGAGGACAAAAGAGAATCTAGAGAGAGGAGAGTACAGAAGAGCATCCAGAGAGAGGACAAAACTGAAGGGCATATAGAGACAAGACAAGACAGAAGGGCATCCTGACTGAAGGGAAAACAGAAGGGCATACGGTGAGAAGAGAGAACAGAAGGGCATCCGGAGAAATGAGAGGAGAGAAGAGCATCCAGAGAGGAGAGAAGATAGAAGGGCATCCAGGGATAGGAGAGTACAAAAGGGCACCCAGAGAAATGAGAGAATAGAAGAGCATCCAGAGAGAGAAGAGAACAGAAGGGCATCCAGAGAGAATAGAGGACAGAAGGGCATCTAGATAGAGCAGAGGACAGAAGGGCATCCGGAGAGAGGCGAGGACAGAAGGGAATTCAGAGAGATGAGAGGATAGAAGGGCATCTAGAGAGAGGAGAGAACAAAAAGGCGTCCAAGTGAGGAGAGAACAGAATGGCATCAAGATAGAGGAGAGGACAGAAGGGCATCCGGAGAGAGGAGAGGACAGAAGAGCATCCAGAGAGAGGAGAGAAATGAAGGACATCCATAGTGAGGGGAGGACAAAAAGACATCCATAGAGAGGAAAGTACAGAAGTGGATCCAGAGAGAGGAGAAGACAGAATGTCTTTCAGAAAGATGAAAGGAAATAAGCGAATCTAGAGAGAGGAGACAACAGAAGGGCATCCAGAGAGATGAAAGAACAGAAGATCATCCAGAAAGAAAAGAGAACAGAAGGACATCCAAAGAAATGAGAGAACAGAAGGACATCCAGAGAGAGAAGGAGACAGAAGGGCATCCAGAGAGAGGAGAGTACAGAAGGGCATCCCGAGAGAGGAGAGTCAGAAGGGCACTCTGTTAGAGGAGAGGACAGAAGGGTATCCAGAGAGAGGAGAGAACAAAAGGGAATCCAAAGTGAGGAGAAGACAGAAGGGCATCCAGAGAGAGGAGAGGACAGAAGGGCATCTGGAGTGTGGAGAGAACAGAAGAGCATCCAGAGAGAGAAGAGAACAGAAGAGCATCCAGAGAGAGGAGAGGACAGGAGGACATCCAGAGAGAGGAGTGGACAAAAGGGTATCCAGAGAGGAAAAGACAGAAGGGTATAGAGATAGAATAGAGGACAGAAGGGCATCCAGAGGGAGGAGAAGAAAGAAGGGCATACAGAGAGTAGAATGGACAGAAAGGCATCCGGAGAGAGAAGAGAGAAGGGCATCCAGAGAGAAGAGAGGACAGAAGGGCCTCCAGACAGAGGAGAATACAGAATGGCATCCAGAGAGAGGAGAGGATAGAAAGTCATCCATAGAGAGAATAGAACAGAAGGGCACACAGAGAATAAAGAATACAGAAGGGCATCCAGAGAGTGTAGAGGAAAGAAGGGAACCAGGAGAGAGGAGTTGACAGAAGGGCATCCAGAGAGAGAAAGGTACAGAAGGGCCTCCATAGAGAGGAAAGAACAGAAAGGCATCCAGAGAGAGGAGAGAACAAAAGGGCATCCATAGATACGTGAGGACAGAAGGGTTTCCAGAGAGAGAAGAAGACAAAAGTAAAACCAGAGAGAAAACAGGAAAGAAGGGCATTCGGAATAAGGAAAGAGCAGAAGGTCATCCGGAGAGAGGAGAGAACAGATAAGCATCCTGATAGAGGAGAGGACAGAATGGCTTCCAAAGAGAGGAGAATACAGAAGGGCATCCAGATACAGGACAAGACAGAAGGGCATGCAGACAGAGGAGAAAACAGAAGGTCATCTAGTGAGAGGAAAATACAGAAGGGCATCTGGATAGATGAGATAAGAGAATGGCATCCAGATAGAGGAGAGAACAGAAGGGCATCCAGAGAAAAGAGAAGACAGAAGGGCATCCAGAAAGAGGAGAACATAGATGTGCATCCAGGTATAGGAGAGTACAAAAGGGCACCCAGAGAGATGAGAGAACAGAAGAGCATCAAAAGAGAGAAAAAAACAGAAGGGCATCCAGAGAGAGGAGGGGATACAAGGCATCCAGAGATATGAGTGAACAGAAGAGCATCCAAAGAAAGAAGAAACAGAAGGGCATCCAGAGAGAGGAGAGGAAAAAAGGTCATCCAGATAGAGGAGAGGACAGAAGGGCATCCGGAGAGAGGAATGAACAGAAAGGCATCCGGAAAGAGGAGAAGACAGAAGGGCATCCAGATTGAGAAGATGTCAGAAGGGCATCCAGAGAGAGGACAAGACAGAAATGCATCCAGAGAGAGGAGAGAACAAAAGGGCATCCAGAGATGGGAGAAAACAGAAGGGCATCAAGAGAGAGGAGAAGATAGAAGGGTATCCAGGGATATTACAGTACAAAAGGGTACCCAGAGAAATGAGAGAACAGAAGAGCATCCAGAGAAAGAAGAGAACAGAAGGGCATCCGGAGAGAGGAGAGGATAAAAGGCATCCAGAGAGATGAGAGAACAGAAGAGCATCCAGTGAGAGGAGAAACATAAGGTCATCCAGAGAGAGGAGAGGATAGAAGGAATCCAGAAAGAGGAGAGAACAGAAGGGCATCCGGTGAGAGGACAGAACAGAAGGGCATGCAGAGGGAATAGAGGACAGAAGAGCATCCAGATAGAGGAGAGGACAGAAGGGAATCTGGAGACAGGAGAGCACAGAAGGGCATCCAGAGAGAGGAGAAGACACAATGCATCCATAGAGAGGAGAGTACAGACATGCATCAGGAGAGAGGAGAGGACAGAAGGACATCCAGAGAGATGAGATGAAAGAAGGGAATTTAGAGAGAGGAGACCACAGAAGGTCATCCAGAGAGATGAGAGAACAGAAGATCATCCAGAGAGAAAAGAGAACAGAAGGACATCCTAAGAAATGAGAGAACAGAAAGACATCCATAGAGAGGAGAAAACAGAAGGGCATCAAGAGAGAGGAGAGAACAGAAGGTCATCCAGAGAGAGGAGAGGATAGAAGGCATCCAGAGAGATGAGAGAACAGAAGGGTATCCGGGAACAGGAAAGAGCAGAAGGGCATCCAGAGAGAATAAAGGACAGAAGGGTATCCAGATAGAGAAGGGGACAGAAGGGCATCAAGAGAGGGGAGACAACAGAAGGGCATCCAGAGAGAGGAGAAGACCGAAGGGCATCCAGAGAGGAGAACACAGAACAGCATCCAGAGAGAGAAAATGACAGAAGGGCATCTCGAGAGAAGAGAGAACAGAAGGGCATCTAAATAGTGGAGAGGACAAAAGGGCATCCAAAAAGAGAGGAGGAAAAGAGGGCATCCAGAGATAGGAGAAGACAGAAGGGCATCCATGGAGAGGCGACAACAGAAGGGGATCCAGTGAGATGAGAGGAAAAAGAGAATCTAGAGAGAGGAGAGAACAGAAGGGCATCCAGAGTGAGGAGAGAAAAGAATGGCATCCAGATATAGGAGAGGACTGAAGGGCATCTGGATAGAGGAGAGGACAGAAGGGCATACAGAGAGAGGAAAGGAAGAAGGGAATCTAGAGAGAGTAGACAACAGAAGGGCATGCAGAGTGATGAGAGTAGAGAAGATAATCCAGAGACAAAAGAGAACAGAAGGACATCCTAAGAAACGAGAGAACAGAAGGACATCCAGAGAGAGGAGAAGACAGAAGGGCATCCAGAGAGAGGATAGAACAGAAGGTCATCCCTCATCCCGAGAGAGGAGAATAAGAAGGGCATTCTGATAGAGGAGATGACAGAAGGGCATCCAGAAATAAGAAAAGGTAGAATGGTATCCAGGGAGAGGAGAGAACAAAAAGGCATCCAGAGTGAGGAGAAGACAGAAGGGCATACAGAGAGAGGAGAGGACAGAGGGGCATCTTTAGTGAGGAGAGGACAGAAGGGCCTCCAGAGAAAGAAGAGAACAGAAAAACATCCAGAGAAAGAGGACAGGAGGGCATCTAGAGAGAGGAGAGGAGAGAAGGGCATCCAGAGAGGAAAAGACAGAAGGTTATAAAGAGAGAGGAGAGGATAGAAGGGCATCCAGATAGAGGAGAAGACATAAGGACATACAGAGAGTAGAGCGGACAGAAAGGCATCCAGAGAGAGAAGATAGAAGGACATCCAGAGAAAAGAGAAAGACAGAAGGGCCTCCAGAGAGAGGAGAAGACAGAATGGCATCCAGGGAGAGGAGAGGACAGATGGCCATCCAGAGAGAGGAGAGAAAAGGAAACATCCAGAGAGGGGAGAGAATAGAAGGGCATCCAGAGAGAGGAGAGAACAGAAAGGCATCCAGTGATAGGTGAGGACAGAAGGTTTTCCGGAGACAGGAGGAGACACAAGGAAATCCAGAGAGAAAAGAGGACAGAAGGGCATTCGAAGGAAGGAGAGAACAGAAGGACATACAGAGAGAGGAGAGAACAGAAGAGCATCCGGATAGAGGAGAGGACAGAATGGCAACCAGAGAGAGGAAAAGACAGAAGGGCATCCAGAGACAGGAGAAGACAGAAGGGCATCCAGACAGAGGAGAAAACAGAAGGTCATCCAGTGGGAGGAGCAAACAAAGGTCATCTGTAGGGATGAGAGAAGAGAAGGGAATCCAGAGAGAGGAGATGACAGAAGGGCATCCAGAGAGAGCACAAGACAGAAGGGCATCCATAGAGAAGAGAGAACAGAAGGGCATCCAGACAGATGAGAAGAGAGAAGGTCATCTAGATAGAGGAGAATATAGAAGGGCATCCAGGTATAGGACAGTACAAAACGGCACCCAGAGAGATGAGAGAACAGAAGAGCATACAGAGAGAGGAGAAACAGAAGGGCATCTAGAGGGAGGAGAGGAAAAAATGTCATCCAGATAGAGGAGAGGACAGAAGGGCATCCAGAGAGAGGAAAGAA